>NW_028270223.1:300000-405157 GCF_037043375.1 Chiloscyllium plagiosum | reverse complement strand
AAAAAAGACACGTTAAATTGATGACAAAATATAGACAAAGCTGTCGTCGATGTTTGTACCGTCGGGCGAGGTGGAATAGGCTGGGACGACTTTCCCTGCAGCGTAACAGCTGCGACATGACCTTATGGAAGGGTGGTTAACTAAGTTTTACCCAAGTTGGTGTGAGTTGAAAACTCGAGAGCATAGCTTTAAGGTGATTGGGCTGAAAGTGACAAAGGACCTGAGGCACATTTCCCACAAAGAAGGTTGTGCGTGTTTGGAATGATCTACCAGAGGAAGTGGAGGAGGCTATTACACTCAGAAAATTGCAAAGGTAATCGGGTGAGTTTCTGGATATGATGCGTTTAGAGGGATTGGGGCCAAATGCTGGGGAACGGGACTTGTTTAATTTTGGCGATGTGGTGAGCACGGATGAGGTCCACCGAAGTATCTTTTTCCACGATGTACCCCAATTACGTCATGTTACCGGCTTTAAAGGATTACTTTTTAGCGGAGTTTGCCATCGCAGTCTGTGGCACAAACATTTAGTCTGTTCGATTGCTCACGGGAGAGGTAGTATTGTGAAACACTGCAGAAACGAACGACTTCCTTACTTTAGCTCCGACTGACCATACTCTGCGAAATTTTCCCAGATCCTCTGCTGAGAATTTTTGCTGCTGGAAGTTACCTCAGAAACCCTGTTAAATCGAAATGTATTGAGCGAATCGCAAAACAGAAAGCATTTAACACGGAACACAAACAAACTGGCATATCCCATGCATTTTCAGACACAGAGATGCATGAATGCTAAATGTGAAACAGTCCGAGGGCATGAGTCATAAAGTAATCTCACAACTAACAACAGGGCATTTCCAAACGACTCTTTCAAAAAGCTCAACTTGCCTGGGATGGCAGAACTGTTTGCGATTTTCCGAGCGGGAGGCGAACACGATCATGACAGTAGAGACATTTTGAAATATTTGGCAGTATCCCACACCACAGTTAGTTCCCTGGGAAGCAAACCCCTTTAACTTTTGTTTTCAACATCAATATACAGTGGGCACCGAAACAGCATTTTAACAAGCTGCAGCGTTGGAGTTGATCAGCAGAAATGGCAGTGGTGGGATTCGAACCCACGCCCCTTTCGAGACTGGAACCTGGATCCAGCGCCTTAGACCGCTCGGCCACACTACCAGCCGGCCGCGCCTTCTTATTTTCTTGTATTTCCAATTGTGCTCCTGCATAACAACAGATGCAAAGTCACATGATAAGGGTTCCATGATTCCTCTCGGACTCGCACAGCTGCTGGGATGTCCTCTCGGACTGGCACAGCTACAATGTCAATTTCGCAGCAGATATTGATAGCCCATCAATCCAGACAAAAATCAATGGTAAACTGAGTCTATCTTCTCAGACTCTTTTCAGCTACAAATGTATCTGTGAGTGCTTAAGAATATGGGTTCGCTTATGATTTGGTCAAATAACCATGAGCTGCTTGACATTACTGCAATTTCGAATCTCGCTTTGCTAAATGATTTCACCCATTGCTCGAAACAGGACGACTTTCACGTTTACACGGAACACCAAACACACCGGACTACAGGGAAAATGCACAAACCTGAGCAGGCCGTAATCCACATCATACCGTGCAGCATAGTTTCAGTCACTGTGTCTGTTTTTTTTTTCAGAATAAGAGTCCCAAAGAATGTTCTCCACCCGAAAACCGGAGGTAACATTACAATCCGAGAACGACAGATCACATTGTGAGGATGCTCTGACCTCGGAGCCAGTTCTAGAAGCGACTTTCCTTGCCTTTTACCTTAACCGTGCAATGTGCTGCAGAGATGTTCACACCTGGACATGAGCCACATGGATACCAACTGCGTTGGAAACCTATGTGGGAATCGACGACAAGCGACTCGATAAATTTTGTTAAATTCCATGGTGCTTTTTAGAAATGCAGTTTCTGTTCACCTCAATCAAAACGGCAGTTTCTGAACATAGTAACAGAAGTCACAAGGTAATTACCTCACCGCACCCCCCACTCCGGAAGAGGTGCTAACTGCCCTTGAGTGCTTTTTGTTCTCGATGTGAAGAGCTTTCACGCCTGAGTCACCTTCACGTCTCTGGTTGCTGAGTGAATCACAAAGAAGGAATTTCACCAGAGCTGCAACTGCCTCACTTCTCCACTCGCCCTCCCCGTTTACATTTTCCTGCTCGTCAGTAATTTAAAGAAAACCAAATGGATGCGATGTCATTCTGTAGCCTCTCTGTCGATTCCTCCGTTTCAGTTCCAACATGACTTAGATCTCGGGGCGGACCTTAATACTAGCGACGCTATGAATTCGCAAGTCGAAAGGTTCCTCTGAGCGTGCAATTTCTTTCATTGCTGTTGCTGATTGAATGAGCCACTAACGTGCGAATTGCTCCAAAACATGATTCAGGATATCTGGTGCCAATTCTCGCACGTTGAATCACGATTGACAGCTTCCAAATGAGGTCTTTCTGAGACGACCTTGGGGTACATTTGACAAACAGACAAGTTCAGGAATTCGTGGTGCGCTGTGACACCAGAGCATCTGCTTCTTTCCTGTCTTTGAACCGAGCCGCCTGCGCAAGGAAGGCAAATGCGGTACTGCTTTTCGTGGAAGGATCAGAAGGCGGTAACTACACTCTCCAACAGAATGGCATATGATCAGAACCAGGTTGGAGAAAAACTTAACAACGCTTTGCACTGTAATTAAATGGAATTGCATTACATTTCACTACCAGAGCAGATTTGTTCAAGCAAATTCGAAGGCTGGTATGCAGATGGGAAAGCATGCAAGAAAGCTCAGCTCTTGTCCATGTAAAAGGCTGCAGTTGAAGAACAAAGCAGTTTCTGCCCAGTTTCGAACTGGGGACCTTTCGCGTGTGAGGCGAACGTGATGACCACTACACTACAGAAACAAGCCGGAGTCGGCAGTGCTGCGACTCAATGGCGTCCAACACTGAAAGTTGAATCCGTTCTACGTTTCACCTTTTTGTTTCCAATAGCTCGTTGTTGTCCAGCGTAATTGACATCTTGAAAACGTAAAAAAAAAAGACACGTTAAATTGATGACAAAATATAGACAAAGCTGTCGTCGATGTTTGTACCGTCGGGCGAGGTGGAATAGGCTGGGACGACTTTCCCTGCAGCGTAACAGCTGCGACATGACCTTATGGAAGGGTGGTTAACTAAGTTTTACCCAAGTTGGTGTGAGTTGAAAACTCGAGAGCATAGCTTTAAGGTGATTGGGCTGAAAGTGACAAAGGACCTGAGGCACATTTCCCACAAAGAAGGTTGTGCGTGTTTGGAATGATCTACCAGAGGAAGTGGAGGAGGCTATTACACTCAGAAAATTGCAAAGGTAATCGGGTGAGTTTCTGGATATGATGCGTTTAGAGGGATTGGGGCCAAATGCTGGGGAACGGGACTTGTTTAATTTTGGCGATGTGGTGAGCACGGATGAGGTCCACCGAAGTATCTTTTTCCACGATGTACCCCAATTACGTCATGTTACCGGCTTTAAAGGATTACTTTTTAGCGGAGTTTGCCATCGCAGTCTGTGGCACAAACATTTAGTCTGTTCGATTGCTCACGGGAGAGGTAGTATTGTGAAACACTGCAGAAACGAACGACTTCCTTACTTTAGCTCCGACTGACCATACTCTGCGAAATTTTCCCAGATCCTCTGCTGAGAATTTTTGCTGCTGGAAGTTACCTCAGAAACCCTGTTAAATCGAAATGTATTGAGCGAATCGCAAAACAGAAAGCATTTAACACGGAACACAAACAAACTGGCATATCCCATGCATTTTCAGACACAGAGATGCATGAATGCTAAATGTGAAACAGTCCGAGGGCATGAGTCATAAAGTAATCTCACAACTAACAACAGGGCATTTCCAAACGACTCTTTCAAAAAGCTCAACTTGCCTGGGATGGCAGAACTGTTTGCGATTTTCCGAGCGGGAGGCGAACACGATCATGACAGTAGAGACATTTTGAAATATTTGGCAGTATCCCACACCACAGTTAGTTCCCTGGGAAGCAAACCCCTTTAACTTTTGTTTTCAACATCAATATACAGTGGGCACCGAAACAGCATTTTAACAAGCTGCAGCGTTGGAGTTGATCAGCAGAAATGGCAGTGGTGGGATTCGAACCCACGCCCCTTTCGAGACTGGAACCTGGATCCAGCGCCTTAGACCGCTCGGCCACACTACCAGCCGGCCGCGCCTTCTTATTTTCTTGTATTTCCAATTGTGCTCCTGCATAACAACAGATGCAAAGTCACATGATAAGGGTTCCATGATTCCTCTCGGACTCGCACAGCTGCTGGGATGTCCTCTCGGACTGGCACAGCTACAATGTCAATTTCGCAGCAGATATTGATAGCCCATCAATCCAGACAAAAATCAATGGTAAACTGAGTCTATCTTCTCAGACTCTTTTCAGCTACAAATGTATCTGTGAGTGCTTAAGAATATGGGTTCGCTTATGATTTGGTCAAATAACCATGAGCTGCTTGACATTACTGCAATTTCGAATCTCGCTTTGCTAAATGATTTCACCCATTGCTCGAAACAGGACGACTTTCACGTTTACACGGAACACCAAACACACCGGACTACAGGGAAAATGCACAAACCTGAGCAGGCCGTAATCCACATCATACCGTGCAGCATAGTTTCAGTCACTGTGTCTGTTTTTTTTTTCAGAATAAGAGTCCCAAAGAATGTTCTCCACCCGAAAACCGGAGGTAACATTACAATCCGAGAACGACAGATCACATTGTGAGGATGCTCTGACCTCGGAGCCAGTTCTAGAAGCGACTTTCCTTGCCTTTTACCTTAACCGTGCAATGTGCTGCAGAGATGTTCACACCTGGACATGAGCCACATGGATACCAACTGCGTTGGAAACCTATGTGGGAATCGACGACAAGCGACTCGATAAATTTTGTTAAATTCCATGGTGCTTTTTAGAAATGCAGTTTCTGTTCACCTCAATCAAAACGGCAGTTTCTGAACATAGTAACAGAAGTCACAAGGTAATTACCTCACCGCACCCCCCACTCCGGAAGAGGTGCTAACTGCCCTTGAGTGCTTTTTGTTCTCGATGTGAAGAGCTTTCACGCCTGAGTCACCTTCACGTCTCTGGTTGCTGAGTGAATCACAAAGAAGGAATTTCACCAGAGCTGCAACTGCCTCACTTCTCCACTCGCCCTCCCCGTTTACATTTTCCTGCTCGTCAGTAATTTAAAGAAAACCAAATGGATGCGATGTCATTCTGTAGCCTCTCTGTCGATTCCTCCGTTTCAGTTCCAACATGACTTAGATCTCGGGGCGGACCTTAATACTAGCGACGCTATGAATTCGCAAGTCGAAAGGTTCCTCTGAGCGTGCAATTTCTTTCATTGCTGTTGCTGATTGAATGAGCCACTAACGTGCGAATTGCTCCAAAACATGATTCAGGATATCTGGTGCCAATTCTCGCACGTTGAATCACGATTGACAGCTTCCAAATGAGGTCTTTCTGAGACGACCTTGGGGTACATTTGACAAACAGACAAGTTCAGGAATTCGTGGTGCGCTGTGACACCAGAGCATCTGCTTCTTTCCTGTCTTTGAACCGAGCCGCCTGCGCAAGGAAGGCAAATGCGGTACTGCTTTTCGTGGAAGGATCAGAAGGCGGTAACTACACTCTCCAACAGAATGGCATATGATCAGAACCAGGTTGGAGAAAAACTTAACAACGCTTTGCACTGTAATTAAATGGAATTGCATTACATTTCACTACCAGAGCAGATTTGTTCAAGCAAATTCGAAGGCTGGTATGCAGATGGGAAAGCATGCAAGAAAGCTCAGCTCTTGTCCATGTAAAAGGCTGCAGTTGAAGAACAAAGCAGTTTCTGCCCAGTTTCGAACTGGGGACCTTTCGCGTGTGAGGCGAACGTGATGACCACTACACTACAGAAACAAGCCGGAGTCGGCAGTGCTGCGACTCAATGGCGTCCAACACTGAAAGTTGAATCCGTTCTACGTTTCACCTTTTTGTTTCCAATAGCTCGTTGTTGTCCAGCGTAATTGACATCTTGAAAACGTAAAAAAAAAAGACACGTTAAATTGATGACAAAATATAGACAAAGCTGTCGTCGATGTTTGTACCGTCGGGCGAGGTGGAATAGGCTGGGACGACTTTCCCTGCAGCGTAACAGCTGCGACATGACCTTATGGAAGGGTGGTTAACTAAGTTTTACCCAAGTTGGTGTGAGTTGAAAACTCGAGAGCATAGCTTTAAGGTGATTGGGCTGAAAGTGACAAAGGACCTGAGGCACATTTCCCACAAAGAAGGTTGTGCGTGTTTGGAATGATCTACCAGAGGAAGTGGAGGAGGCTATTACACTCAGAAAATTGCAAAGGTAATCGGGTGAGTTTCTGGATATGATGCGTTTAGAGGGATTGGGGCCAAATGCTGGGGAACGGGACTTGTTTAATTTTGGCGATGTGGTGAGCACGGATGAGGTCCACCGAAGTATCTTTTTCCACGATGTACCCCAATTACGTCATGTTACCGGCTTTAAAGGATTACTTTTTAGCGGAGTTTGCCATCGCAGTCTGTGGCACAAACATTTAGTCTGTTCGATTGCTCACGGGAGAGGTAGTATTGTGAAACACTGCAGAAACGAACGACTTCCTTACTTTAGCTCCGACTGACCATACTCTGCGAAATTTTCCCAGATCCTCTGCTGAGAATTTTTGCTGCTGGAAGTTACCTCAGAAACCCTGTTAAATCGAAATGTATTGAGCGAATCGCAAAACAGAAAGCATTTAACACGGAACACAAACAAACTGGCATATCCCATGCATTTTCAGACACAGAGATGCATGAATGCTAAATGTGAAACAGTCCGAGGGCATGAGTCATAAAGTAATCTCACAACTAACAACAGGGCATTTCCAAACGACTCTTTCAAAAAGCTCAACTTGCCTGGGATGGCAGAACTGTTTGCGATTTTCCGAGCGGGAGGCGAACACGATCATGACAGTAGAGACATTTTGAAATATTTGGCAGTATCCCACACCACAGTTAGTTCCCTGGGAAGCAAACCCCTTTAACTTTTGTTTTCAACATCAATATACAGTGGGCACCGAAACAGCATTTTAACAAGCTGCAGCGTTGGAGTTGATCAGCAGAAATGGCAGTGGTGGGATTCGAACCCACGCCCCTTTCGAGACTGGAACCTGGATCCAGCGCCTTAGACCGCTCGGCCACACTACCAGCCGGCCGCGCCTTCTTATTTTCTTGTATTTCCAATTGTGCTCCTGCATAACAACAGATGCAAAGTCACATGATAAGGGTTCCATGATTCCTCTCGGACTCGCACAGCTGCTGGGATGTCCTCTCGGACTGGCACAGCTACAATGTCAATTTCGCAGCAGATATTGATAGCCCATCAATCCAGACAAAAATCAATGGTAAACTGAGTCTATCTTCTCAGACTCTTTTCAGCTACAAATGTATCTGTGAGTGCTTAAGAATATGGGTTCGCTTATGATTTGGTCAAATAACCATGAGCTGCTTGACATTACTGCAATTTCGAATCTCGCTTTGCTAAATGATTTCACCCATTGCTCGAAACAGGACGACTTTCACGTTTACACGGAACACCAAACACACCGGACTACAGGGAAAATGCACAAACCTGAGCAGGCCGTAATCCACATCATACCGTGCAGCATAGTTTCAGTCACTGTGTCTGTTTTTTTTTTCAGAATAAGAGTCCCAAAGAATGTTCTCCACCCGAAAACCGGAGGTAACATTACAATCCGAGAACGACAGATCACATTGTGAGGATGCTCTGACCTCGGAGCCAGTTCTAGAAGCGACTTTCCTTGCCTTTTACCTTAACCGTGCAATGTGCTGCAGAGATGTTCACACCTGGACATGAGCCACATGGATACCAACTGCGTTGGAAACCTATGTGGGAATCGACGACAAGCGACTCGATAAATTTTGTTAAATTCCATGGTGCTTTTTAGAAATGCAGTTTCTGTTCACCTCAATCAAAACGGCAGTTTCTGAACATAGTAACAGAAGTCACAAGGTAATTACCTCACCGCACCCCCCACTCCGGAAGAGGTGCTAACTGCCCTTGAGTGCTTTTTGTTCTCGATGTGAAGAGCTTTCACGCCTGAGTCACCTTCACGTCTCTGGTTGCTGAGTGAATCACAAAGAAGGAATTTCACCAGAGCTGCAACTGCCTCACTTCTCCACTCGCCCTCCCCGTTTACATTTTCCTGCTCGTCAGTAATTTAAAGAAAACCAAATGGATGCGATGTCATTCTGTAGCCTCTCTGTCGATTCCTCCGTTTCAGTTCCAACATGACTTAGATCTCGGGGCGGACCTTAATACTAGCGACGCTATGAATTCGCAAGTCGAAAGGTTCCTCTGAGCGTGCAATTTCTTTCATTGCTGTTGCTGATTGAATGAGCCACTAACGTGCGAATTGCTCCAAAACATGATTCAGGATATCTGGTGCCAATTCTCGCACGTTGAATCACGATTGACAGCTTCCAAATGAGGTCTTTCTGAGACGACCTTGGGGTACATTTGACAAACAGACAAGTTCAGGAATTCGTGGTGCGCTGTGACACCAGAGCATCTGCTTCTTTCCTGTCTTTGAACCGAGCCGCCTGCGCAAGGAAGGCAAATGCGGTACTGCTTTTCGTGGAAGGATCAGAAGGCGGTAACTACACTCTCCAACAGAATGGCATATGATCAGAACCAGGTTGGAGAAAAACTTAACAACGCTTTGCACTGTAATTAAATGGAATTGCATTACATTTCACTACCAGAGCAGATTTGTTCAAGCAAATTCGAAGGCTGGTATGCAGATGGGAAAGCATGCAAGAAAGCTCAGCTCTTGTCCATGTAAAAGGCTGCAGTTGAAGAACAAAGCAGTTTCTGCCCAGTTTCGAACTGGGGACCTTTCGCGTGTGAGGCGAACGTGATGACCACTACACTACAGAAACAAGCCGGAGTCGGCAGTGCTGCGACTCAATGGCGTCCAACACTGAAAGTTGAATCCGTTCTACGTTTCACCTTTTTGTTTCCAATAGCTCGTTGTTGTCCAGCGTAATTGACATCTTGAAAACGTAAAAAAAAAAGACACGTTAAATTGATGACAAAATATAGACAAAGCTGTCGTCGATGTTTGTACCGTCGGGCGAGGTGGAATAGGCTGGGACGACTTTCCCTGCAGCGTAACAGCTGCGACATGACCTTATGGAAGGGTGGTTAACTAAGTTTTACCCAAGTTGGTGTGAGTTGAAAACTCGAGAGCATAGCTTTAAGGTGATTGGGCTGAAAGTGACAAAGGACCTGAGGCACATTTCCCACAAAGAAGGTTGTGCGTGTTTGGAATGATCTACCAGAGGAAGTGGAGGAGGCTATTACACTCAGAAAATTGCAAAGGTAATCGGGTGAGTTTCTGGATATGATGCGTTTAGAGGGATTGGGGCCAAATGCTGGGGAACGGGACTTGTTTAATTTTGGCGATGTGGTGAGCACGGATGAGGTCCACCGAAGTATCTTTTTCCACGATGTACCCCAATTACGTCATGTTACCGGCTTTAAAGGATTACTTTTTAGCGGAGTTTGCCATCGCAGTCTGTGGCACAAACATTTAGTCTGTTCGATTGCTCACGGGAGAGGTAGTATTGTGAAACACTGCAGAAACGAACGACTTCCTTACTTTAGCTCCGACTGACCATACTCTGCGAAATTTTCCCAGATCCTCTGCTGAGAATTTTTGCTGCTGGAAGTTACCTCAGAAACCCTGTTAAATCGAAATGTATTGAGCGAATCGCAAAACAGAAAGCATTTAACACGGAACACAAACAAACTGGCATATCCCATGCATTTTCAGACACAGAGATGCATGAATGCTAAATGTGAAACAGTCCGAGGGCATGAGTCATAAAGTAATCTCACAACTAACAACAGGGCATTTCCAAACGACTCTTTCAAAAAGCTCAACTTGCCTGGGATGGCAGAACTGTTTGCGATTTTCCGAGCGGGAGGCGAACACGATCATGACAGTAGAGACATTTTGAAATATTTGGCAGTATCCCACACCACAGTTAGTTCCCTGGGAAGCAAACCCCTTTAACTTTTGTTTTCAACATCAATATACAGTGGGCACCGAAACAGCATTTTAACAAGCTGCAGCGTTGGAGTTGATCAGCAGAAATGGCAGTGGTGGGATTCGAACCCACGCCCCTTTCGAGACTGGAACCTGGATCCAGCGCCTTAGACCGCTCGGCCACACTACCAGCCGGCCGCGCCTTCTTATTTTCTTGTATTTCCAATTGTGCTCCTGCATAACAACAGATGCAAAGTCACATGATAAGGGTTCCATGATTCCTCTCGGACTCGCACAGCTGCTGGGATGTCCTCTCGGACTGGCACAGCTACAATGTCAATTTCGCAGCAGATATTGATAGCCCATCAATCCAGACAAAAATCAATGGTAAACTGAGTCTATCTTCTCAGACTCTTTTCAGCTACAAATGTATCTGTGAGTGCTTAAGAATATGGGTTCGCTTATGATTTGGTCAAATAACCATGAGCTGCTTGACATTACTGCAATTTCGAATCTTGCTTTGCTAAATGATTTCACCCATTGCTCGAAACAGGACGACTTTCACGTTTACACGGAACACCAAACACACCGGACTACAGGGAAAATGCACAAACCTGAGCAGGCCGTAATCCACATCATACCGTGCAGCATAGTTTCAGTCACTGTGTCTGTTTTTTTTTTCAGAATAAGAGTCCCAAAGAATGTTCTCCACCCGAAAACCGGAGGTAACATTACAATCCGAGAACGACAGATCACATTGTGAGGATGCTCTGACCTCGGAGCCAGTTCTAGAAGCGACTTTCCTTGCCTTTTACCTTAACCGTGCAATGTGCTGCAGAGATGTTCACACCTGGACATGAGCCACATGGATACCAACTGCGTTGGAAACCTATGTGGGAATCGACGACAAGCGACTCGATAAATTTTGTTAAATTCCATGGTGCTTTTTAGAAATGCAGTTTCTGTTCACCTCAATCAAAACGGCAGTTTCTGAACATAGTAACAGAAGTCACAAGGTAATTACCTCACCGCACCCCCCACTCCGGAAGAGGTGCTAACTGCCCTTGAGTGCTTTTTGTTCTCGATGTGAAGAGCTTTCACGCCTGAGTCACCTTCACGTCTCTGGTTGCTGAGTGAATCACAAAGAAGGAATTTCACCAGAGCTGCAACTGCCTCACTTCTCCACTCGCCCTCCCCGTTTACATTTTCCTGCTCGTCAGTAATTTAAAGAAAACCAAATGGATGCGATGTCATTCTGTAGCCTCTCTGTCGATTCCTCCGTTTCAGTTCCAACATGACTTAGATCTCGGGGCGGACCTTAATACTAGCGACGCTATGAATTCGCAAGTCGAAAGGTTCCTCTGAGCGTGCAATTTCTTTCATTGCTGTTGCTGATTGAATGAGCCACTAACGTGCGAATTGCTCCAAAACATGATTCAGGATATCTGGTGCCAATTCTCGCACGTTGAATCACGATTGACAGCTTCCAAATGAGGTCTTTCTGAGACGACCTTGGGGTACATTTGACAAACAGACAAGTTCAGGAATTCGTGGTGCGCTGTGACACCAGAGCATCTGCTTCTTTCCTGTCTTTGAACCGAGCCGCCTGCGCAAGGAAGGCAAATGCGGTACTGCTTTTCGTGGAAGGATCAGAAGGCGGTAACTACACTCTCCAACAGAATGGCATATGATCAGAACCAGGTTGGAGAAAAACTTAACAACGCTTTGCACTGTAATTAAATGGAATTGCATTACATTTCACTACCAGAGCAGATTTGTTCAAGCAAATTCGAAGGCTGGTATGCAGATGGGAAAGCATGCAAGAAAGCTCAGCTCTTGTCCATGTAAAAGGCTGCAGTTGAAGAACAAAGCAGTTTCTGCCCAGTTTCGAACTGGGGACCTTTCGCGTGTGAGGCGAACGTGATGACCACTACACTACAGAAACAAGCCGGAGTCGGCAGTGCTGCGACTCAATGGCGTCCAACACTGAAAGTTGAATCCGTTCTACGTTTCACCTTTTTGTTTCCAATAGCTCGTTGTTGTCCAGCGTAATTGACATCTTGAAAACGTAAAAAAAAAAGACACGTTAAATTGATGACAAAATATAGACAAAGCTGTCGTCGATGTTTGTACCGTCGGGCGAGGTGGAATAGGCTGGGACGACTTTCCCTGCAGCGTAACAGCTGCGACATGACCTTATGGAAGGGTGGTTAACTAAGTTTTACCCAAGTTGGTGTGAGTTGAAAACTCGAGAGCATAGCTTTAAGGTGATTGGGCTGAAAGTGACAAAGGACCTGAGGCACATTTCCCACAAAGAAGGTTGTGCGTGTTTGGAATGATCTACCAGAGGAAGTGGAGGAGGCTATTACACTCAGAAAATTGCAAAGGTAATCGGGTGAGTTTCTGGATATGATGCGTTTAGAGGGATTGGGGCCAAATGCTGGGGAACGGGACTTGTTTAATTTTGGCGATGTGGTGAGCACGGATGAGGTCCACCGAAGTATCTTTTTCCACGATGTACCCCAATTACGTCATGTTACCGGCTTTAAAGGATTACTTTTTAGCGGAGTTTGCCATCGCAGTCTGTGGCACAAACATTTAGTCTGTTCGATTGCTCACGGGAGAGGTAGTATTGTGAAACACTGCAGAAACGAACGACTTCCTTACTTTAGCTCCGACTGACCATACTCTGCGAAATTTTCCCAGATCCTCTGCTGAGAATTTTTGCTGCTGGAAGTTACCTCAGAAACCCTGTTAAATCGAAATGTATTGAGCGAATCGCAAAACAGAAAGCATTTAACACGGAACACAAACAAACTGGCATATCCCATGCATTTTCAGACACAGAGATGCATGAATGCTAAATGTGAAACAGTCCGAGGGCATGAGTCATAAAGTAATCTCACAACTAACAACAGGGCATTTCCAAACGACTCTTTCAAAAAGCTCAACTTGCCTGGGATGGCAGAACTGTTTGCGATTTTCCGAGCGGGAGGCGAACACGATCATGACAGTAGAGACATTTTGAAATATTTGGCAGTATCCCACACCACAGTTAGTTCCCTGGGAAGCAAACCCCTTTAACTTTTGTTTTCAACATCAATATACAGTGGGCACCGAAACAGCATTTTAACAAGCTGCAGCGTTGGAGTTGATCAGCAGAAATGGCAGTGGTGGGATTCGAACCCACGCCCCTTTCGAGACTGGAACCTGGATCCAGCGCCTTAGACCGCTCGGCCACACTACCAGCCGGCCGCGCCTTCTTATTTTCTTGTATTTCCAATTGTGCTCCTGCATAACAACAGATGCAAAGTCACATGATAAGGGTTCCATGATTCCTCTCGGACTCGCACAGCTGCTGGGATGTCCTCTCGGACTGGCACAGCTACAATGTCAATTTCGCAGCAGATATTGATAGCCCATCAATCCAGACAAAAATCAATGGTAAACTGAGTCTATCTTCTCAGACTCTTTTCAGCTACAAATGTATCTGTGAGTGCTTAAGAATATGGGTTCGCTTATGATTTGGTCAAATAACCATGAGCTGCTTGACATTACTGCAATTTCGAATCTCGCTTTGCTAAATGATTTCACCCATTGCTCGAAACAGGACGACTTTCACGTTTACACGGAACACCAAACACACCGGACTACAGGGAAAATGCACAAACCTGAGCAGGCCGTAATCCACATCATACCGTGCAGCATAGTTTCAGTCACTGTGTCTGTTTTTTTTTTCAGAATAAGAGTCCCAAAGAATGTTCTCCACCCGAAAACCGGAGGTAACATTACAATCCGAGAACGACAGATCACATTGTGAGGATGCTCTGACCTCGGAGCCAGTTCTAGAAGCGACTTTCCTTGCCTTTTACCTTAACCGTGCAATGTGCTGCAGAGATGTTCACACCTGGACATGAGCCACATGGATACCAACTGCGTTGGAAACCTATGTGGGAATCGACGACAAGCGACTCGATAAATTTTGTTAAATTCCATGGTGCTTTTTAGAAATGCAGTTTCTGTTCACCTCAATCAAAACGGCAGTTTCTGAACATAGTAACAGAAGTCACAAGGTAATTACCTCACCGCACCCCCCACTCCGGAAGAGGTGCTAACTGCCCTTGAGTGCTTTTTGTTCTCGATGTGAAGAGCTTTCACGCCTGAGTCACCTTCACGTCTCTGGTTGCTGAGTGAATCACAAAGAAGGAATTTCACCAGAGCTGCAACTGCCTCACTTCTCCACTCGCCCTCCCCGTTTACATTTTCCTGCTCGTCAGTAATTTAAAGAAAACCAAATGGATGCGATGTCATTCTGTAGCCTCTCTGTCGATTCCTCCGTTTCAGTTCCAACATGACTTAGATCTCGGGGCGGACCTTAATACTAGCGACGCTATGAATTCGCAAGTCGAAAGGTTCCTCTGAGCGTGCAATTTCTTTCATTGCTGTTGCTGATTGAATGAGCCACTAACGTGCGAATTGCTCCAAAACATGATTCAGGATATCTGGTGCCAATTCTCGCACGTTGAATCACGATTGACAGCTTCCAAATGAGGTCTTTCTGAGACGACCTTGGGGTACATTTGACAAACAGACAAGTTCAGGAATTCGTGGTGCGCTGTGACACCAGAGCATCTGCTTCTTTCCTGTCTTTGAACCGAGCCGCCTGCGCAAGGAAGGCAAATGCGGTACTGCTTTTCGTGGAAGGATCAGAAGGCGGTAACTACACTCTCCAACAGAATGGCATATGATCAGAACCAGGTTGGAGAAAAACTTAACAACGCTTTGCACTGTAATTAAATGGAATTGCATTACATTTCACTACCAGAGCAGATTTGTTCAAGCAAATTCGAAGGCTGGTATGCAGATGGGAAAGCATGCAAGAAAGCTCAGCTCTTGTCCATGTAAAAGGCTGCAGTTGAAGAACAAAGCAGTTTCTGCCCAGTTTCGAACTGGGGACCTTTCGCGTGTGAGGCGAACGTGATGACCACTACACTACAGAAACAAGCCGGAGTCGGCAGTGCTGCGACTCAATGGCGTCCAACACTGAAAGTTGAATCCGTTCTACGTTTCACCTTTTTGTTTCCAATAGCTCGTTGTTGTCCAGCGTAATTGACATCTTGAAAACGTAAAAAAAAAAGACACGTTAAATTGATGACAAAATATAGACAAAGCTGTCGTCGATGTTTGTACCGTCGGGCGAGGTGGAATAGGCTGGGACGACTTTCCCTGCAGCGTAACAGCTGCGACATGACCTTATGGAAGGGTGGTTAACTAAGTTTTACCCAAGTTGGTGTGAGTTGAAAACTCGAGAGCATAGCTTTAAGGTGATTGGGCTGAAAGTGACAAAGGACCTGAGGCACATTTCCCACAAAGAAGGTTGTGCGTGTTTGGAATGATCTACCAGAGGAAGTGGAGGAGGCTATTACACTCAGAAAATTGCAAAGGTAATCGGGTGAGTTTCTGGATATGATGCGTTTAGAGGGATTGGGGCCAAATGCTGGGGAACGGGACTTGTTTAATTTTGGCGATGTGGTGAGCACGGATGAGGTCCACCGAAGTATCTTTTTCCACGATGTACCCCAATTACGTCATGTTACCGGCTTTAAAGGATTACTTTTTAGCGGAGTTTGCCATCGCAGTCTGTGGCACAAACATTTAGTCTGTTCGATTGCTCACGGGAGAGGTAGTATTGTGAAACACTGCAGAAACGAACGACTTCCTTACTTTAGCTCCGACTGACCATACTCTGCGAAATTTTCCCAGATCCTCTGCTGAGAATTTTTGCTGCTGGAAGTTACCTCAGAAACCCTGTTAAATCGAAATGTATTGAGCGAATCGCAAAACAGAAAGCATTTAACACGGAACACAAACAAACTGGCATATCCCATGCATTTTCAGACACAGAGATGCATGAATGCTAAATGTGAAACAGTCCGAGGGCATGAGTCATAAAGTAATCTCACAACTAACAACAGGGCATTTCCAAACGACTCTTTCAAAAAGCTCAACTTGCCTGGGATGGCAGAACTGTTTGCGATTTTCCGAGCGGGAGGCGAACACGATCATGACAGTAGAGACATTTTGAAATATTTGGCAGTATCCCACACCACAGTTAGTTCCCTGGGAAGCAAACCCCTTTAACTTTTGTTTTCAACATCAATATACAGTGGGCACCGAAACAGCATTTTAACAAGCTGCAGCGTTGGAGTTGATCAGCAGAAATGGCAGTGGTGGGATTCGAACCCACGCCCCTTTCGAGACTGGAACCTGGATCCAGCGCCTTAGACCGCTCGGCCACACTACCAGCCGGCCGCGCCTTCTTATTTTCTTGTATTTCCAATTGTGCTCCTGCATAACAACAGATGCAAAGTCACATGATAAGGGTTCCATGATTCCTCTCGGACTCGCACAGCTGCTGGGATGTCCTCTCGGACTGGCACAGCTACAATGTCAATTTCGCAGCAGATATTGATAGCCCATCAATCCAGACAAAAATCAATGGTAAACTGAGTCTATCTTCTCAGACTCTTTTCAGCTACAAATGTATCTGTGAGTGCTTAAGAATATGGGTTCGCTTATGATTTGGTCAAATAACCATGAGCTGCTTGACATTACTGCAATTTCGAATCTCGCTTTGCTAAATGATTTCACCCATTGCTCGAAACAGGACGACTTTCACGTTTACACGGAACACCAAACACACCGGACTACAGGGAAAATGCACAAACCTGAGCAGGCCGTAATCCACATCATACCGTGCAGCATAGTTTCAGTCACTGTGTCTGTTTTTTTTTTCAGAATAAGAGTCCCAAAGAATGTTCTCCACCCGAAAACCGGAGGTAACATTACAATCCGAGAACGACAGATCACATTGTGAGGATGCTCTGACCTCGGAGCCAGTTCTAGAAGCGACTTTCCTTGCCTTTTACCTTAACCATGCAATGTGCTGCAGAGATGTTCACACCTGGACATGAGCCACATGGATACCAACTGCGTTGGAAACCTATGTGGGAATCGACGACAAGCGACTCGATAAATTTTGTTAAATTCCATGGTGCTTTTTAGAAATGCAGTTTCTGTTCACCTCAATCAAAACGGCAGTTTCTGAACATAGTAACAGAAGTCACAAGGTAATTACCTCACCGCACCCCCCACTCCGGAAGAGGTGCTAACTGCCCTTGAGTGCTTTTTGTTCTCGATGTGAAGAGCTTTCACGCCTGAGTCACCTTCACGTCTCTGGTTGCTGAGTGAATCACAAAGAAGGAATTTCACCAGAGCTGCAACTGCCTCACTTCTCCACTCGCCCTCCCCGTTTACATTTTCCTGCTCGTCAGTAATTTAAAGAAAACCAAATGGATGCGATGTCATTCTGTAGCCTCTCTGTCGATTCCTCCGTTTCAGTTCCAACATGACTTAGATCTCGGGGCGGACCTTAATACTAGCGACGCTATGAATTCGCAAGTCGAAAGGTTCCTCTGAGCGTGCAATTTCTTTCATTGCTGTTGCTGATTGAATGAGCCACTAACGTGCGAATTGCTCCAAAACATGATTCAGGATATCTGGTGCCAATTCTCGCACGTTGAATCACGATTGACAGCTTCCAAATGAGGTCTTTCTGAGACGACCTTGGGGTACATTTGACAAACAGACAAGTTCAGGAATTCGTGGTGCGCTGTGACACCAGAGCATCTGCTTCTTTCCTGTCTTTGAACCGAGCCGCCTGCGCAAGGAAGGCAAATGCGGTACTGCTTTTCGTGGAAGGATCAGAAGGCGGTAACTACACTCTCCAACAGAATGGCATATGATCAGAACCAGGTTGGAGAAAAACTTAACAACGCTTTGCACTGTAATTAAATGGAATTGCATTACATTTCACTACCAGAGCAGATTTGTTCAAGCAAATTCGAAGGCTGGTATGCAGATGGGAAAGCATGCAAGAAAGCTCAGCTCTTGTCCATGTAAAAGGCTGCAGTTGAAGAACAAAGCAGTTTCTGCCCAGTTTCGAACTGGGGACCTTTCGCGTGTGAGGCGAACGTGATGACCACTACACTACAGAAACAAGCCGGAGTCGGCAGTGCTGCGACTCAATGGCGTCCAACACTGAAAGTTGAATCCGTTCTACGTTTCACCTTTTTGTTTCCAATAGCTCGTTGTTGTCCAGCGTAATTGACATCTTGAAAACGTAAAAAAAAAAGACACGTTAAATTGATGACAAAATATAGACAAAGCTGTCGTCGATGTTTGTACCGTCGGGCGAGGTGGAATAGGCTGGGACGACTTTCCCTGCAGCGTAACAGCTGCGACATGACCTTATGGAAGGGTGGTTAACTAAGTTTTACCCAAGTTGGTGTGAGTTGAAAACTCGAGAGCATAGCTTTAAGGTGATTGGGCTGAAAGTGACAAAGGACCTGAGGCACATTTCCCACAAAGAAGGTTGTGCGTGTTTGGAATGATCTACCAGAGGAAGTGGAGGAGGCTATTACACTCAGAAAATTGCAAAGGTAATCGGGTGAGTTTCTGGATATGATGCGTTTAGAGGGATTGGGGCCAAATGCTGGGGAACGGGACTTGTTTAATTTTGGCGATGTGGTGAGCACGGATGAGGTCCACCGAAGTATCTTTTTCCACGATGTACCCCAATTACGTCATGTTACCGGCTTTAAAGGATTACTTTTTAGCGGAGTTTGCCATCGCAGTCTGTGGCACAAACATTTAGTCTGTTCGATTGCTCACGGGAGAGGTAGTATTGTGAAACACTGCAGAAACGAACGACTTCCTTACTTTAGCTCCGACTGACCATACTCTGCGAAATTTTCCCAGATCCTCTGCTGAGAATTTTTGCTGCTGGAAGTTACCTCAGAAACCCTGTTAAATCGAAATGTATTGAGCGAATCGCAAAACAGAAAGCATTTAACACGGAACACAAACAAACTGGCATATCCCATGCATTTTCAGACACAGAGATGCATGAATGCTAAATGTGAAACAGTCCGAGGGCATGAGTCATAAAGTAATCTCACAACTAACAACAGGGCATTTCCAAACGACTCTTTCAAAAAGCTCAACTTGCCTGGGATGGCAGAACTGTTTGCGATTTTCCGAGCGGGAGGCGAACACGATCATGACAGTAGAGACATTTTGAAATATTTGGCAGTATCCCACACCACAGTTAGTTCCCTGGGAAGCAAACCCCTTTAACTTTTGTTTTCAACATCAATATACAGTGGGCACCGAAACAGCATTTTAACAAGCTGCAGCGTTGGAGTTGATCAGCAGAAATGGCAGTGGTGGGATTCGAACTCACGCCCCTTTCGAGACTGGAACCTGGATCCAGCGCCTTAGACCGCTCGGCCACACTACCAGCCGGCCGCGCCTTCTTATTTTCTTGTATTTCCAATTGTGCTCCTGCATAACAACAGATGCAAAGTCACATGATAAGGGTTCCATGATTCCTCTCGGACTCGCACAGCTGCTGGGATGTCCTCTCGGACTGGCACAGCTACAATGTCAATTTCGCAGCAGATATTGATAGCCCATCAATCCAGACAAAAATCAATGGTAAACTGAGTCTATCTTCTCAGACTCTTTTCAGCTACAAATGTATCTGTGAGTGCTTAAGAATATGGGTTCGCTTATGATTTGGTCAAATAACCATGAGCTGCTTGACATTACTGCAATTTCGAATCTCGCTTTGCTAAATGATTTCACCCATTGCTCGAAACAGGACGACTTTCACGTTTACACGGAACACCAAACACACCGGACTACAGGGAAAATGCACAAACCTGAGCAGGCCGTAATCCACATCATACCGTGCAGCATAGTTTCAGTCACTGTGTCTGTTTTTTTTTTTCAGAATAAGAGTCCCAAAGAATGTTCTCCACCCGAAAACCGGAGGTAACATTACAATCCGAGAACGACAGATCACATTGTGAGGATGCTCTGACCTCGGAGCCAGTTCTAGAAGCGACTTTCCTTGCCTTTTACCTTAACCGTGCAATGTGCTGCAGAGATGTTCACACCTGGACATGAGCCACATGGATACCAACTGCGTTGGAAACCTATGTGGGAATCGACGACAAGCGACTCGATAAATTTTGTTAAATTCCATGGTGCTTTTTAGAAATGCAGTTTCTGTTCACCTCAATCAAAACGGCAGTTTCTGAACATAGTAACAGAAGTCACAAGGTAATTACCTCACCGCACCCCCCACTCCGGAAGAGGTGCTAACTGCCCTTGAGTGCTTTTTGTTCTCGATGTGAAGAGCTTTCACGCCTGAGTCACCTTCACGTCTCTGGTTGCTGAGTGAATCACAAAGAAGGAATTTCACCAGAGCTGCAACTGCCTCACTTCTCCACTCGCCCTCCCCGTTTACATTTTCCTGCTCGTCAGTAATTTAAAGAAAACCAAATGGATGCGATGTCATTCTGTAGCCTCTCTGTCGATTCCTCCGTTTCAGTTCCAACATGACTTAGATCTCGGGGCGGACCTTAATACTAGCGACGCTATGAATTCGCAAGTCGAAAGGTTCCTCTGAGCGTGCAATTTCTTTCATTGCTGTTGCTGATTGAATGAGCCACTAACGTGCGAATTGCTCCAAAACATGATTCAGGATATCTGGTGCCAATTCTCGCACGTTGAATCACGATTGACAGCTTCCAAATGAGGTCTTTCTGAGACGACCTTGGGGTACATTTGACAAACAGACAAGTTCAGGAATTCGTGGTGCGCTGTGACACCAGAGCATCTGCTTCTTTCCTGTCTTTGAACCGAGCCGCCTGCGCAAGGAAGGCAAATGCGGTACTGCTTTTCGTGGAAGGATCAGAAGGCGGTAACTACACTCTCCAACAGAATGGCATATGATCAGAACCAGGTTGGAGAAAAACTTAACAACGCTTTGCACTGTAATTAAATGGAATTGCATTACATTTCACTACCAGAGCAGATTTGTTCAAGCAAATTCGAAGGCTGGTATGCAGATGGGAAAGCATGCAAGAAAGCTCAGCTCTTGTCCATGTAAAAGGCTGCAGTTGAAGAACAAAGCAGTTTCTGCCCAGTTTCGAACTGGGGACCTTTCGCGTGTGAGGCGAACGTGATGACCACTACACTACAGAAACAAGCCGGAGTCGGCAGTGCTGCGACTCAATGGCGTCCAACACTGAAAGTTGAATCCGTTCTACGTTTCACCTTTTTGTTTCCAATAGCTCGTTGTTGTCCAGCGTAATTGACATCTTGAAAACGTAAAAAAAAAAGACACGTTAAATTGATGACAAAATATAGACAAAGCTGTCGTCGATGTTTGTACCGTCGGGCGAGGTGGAATAGGCTGGGACGACTTTCCCTGCAGCGTAACAGCTGCGACATGACCTTATGGAAGGGTGGTTAACTAAGTTTTACCCAAGTTGGTGTGAGTTGAAAACTCGAGAGCATAGCTTTAAGGTGATTGGGCTGAAAGTGACAAAGGACCTGAGGCACATTTCCCACAAAGAAGGTTGTGCGTGTTTGGAATGATCTACCAGAGGAAGTGGAGGAGGCTATTACACTCAGAAAATTGCAAAGGTAATCGGGTGAGTTTCTGGATATGATGCGTTTAGAGGGATTGGGGCCAAATGCTGGGGAACGGGACTTGTTTAATTTTGGCGATGTGGTGAGCACGGATGAGGTCCACCGAAGTATCTTTTTCCACGATGTACCCCAATTACGTCATGTTACCGGCTTTAAAGGATTACTTTTTAGCGGAGTTTGCCATCGCAGTCTGTGGCACAAACATTTAGTCTGTTCGATTGCTCACGGGAGAGGTAGTATTGTGAAACACTGCAGAAACGAACGACTTCCTTACTTTAGCTCCGACTGACCATACTCTGCGAAATTTTCCCAGATCCTCTGCTGAGAATTTTTGCTGCTGGAAGTTACCTCAGAAACCCTGTTAAATCGAAATGTATTGAGCGAATCGCAAAACAGAAAGCATTTAACACGGAACACAAACAAACTGGCATATCCCATGCATTTTCAGACACAGAGATGCATGAATGCTAAATGTGAAACAGTCCGAGGGCATGAGTCATAAAGTAATCTCACAACTAACAACAGGGCATTTCCAAACGACTCTTTCAAAAAGCTCAACTTGCCTGGGATGGCAGAACTGTTTGCGATTTTCCGAGCGGGAGGCGAACACGATCATGACAGTAGAGACATTTTGAAATATTTGGCAGTATCCCACACCACAGTTAGTTCCCTGGGAAGCAAACCCCTTTAACTTTTGTTTTCAACATCAATATACAGTGGGCACCGAAACAGCATTTTAACAAGCTGCAGCGTTGGAGTTGATCAGCAGAAATGGCAGTGGTGGGATTCGAACCCACGCCCCTTTCGAGACTGGAACCTGGATCCAGCGCCTTAGACCGCTCGGCCACACTACCAGCCGGCCGCGCCTTCTTATTTTCTTGTATTTCCAATTGTGCTCCTGCATAACAACAGATGCAAAGTCACATGATAAGGGTTCCATGATTCCTCTCGGACTCGCACAGCTGCTGGGATGTCCTCTCGGACTGGCACAGCTACAATGTCAATTTCGCAGCAGATATTGATAGCCCATCAATCCAGACAAAAATCAATGGTAAACTGAGTCTATCTTCTCAGACTCTTTTCAGCTACAAATGTATCTGTGAGTGCTTAAGAATATGGGTTCGCTTATGATTTGGTCAAATAACCATGAGCTGCTTGACATTACTGCAATTTCGAATCTCGCTTTGCTAAATGATTTCACCCATTGCTCGAAACAGGACGACTTTCACGTTTACACGGAACACCAAACACACCGGACTACAGGGAAAATGCACAAACCTGAGCAGGCCGTAATCCACATCATACCGTGCAGCATAGTTTCAGTCACTGTGTCTGTTTTTTTTTTCAGAATAAGAGTCCCAAAGAATGTTCTCCACCCGAAAACCGGAGGTAACATTACAATCCGAGAACGACAGATCACATTGTGAGGATGCTCTGACCTCGGAGCCAGTTCTAGAAGCGACTTTCCTTGCCTTTTACCTTAACCGTGCAATGTGCTGCAGAGATGTTCACACCTGGACATGAGCCACATGGATACCAACTGCGTTGGAAACCTATGTGGGAATCGACGACAAGCGACTCGATAAATTTTGTTAAATTCCATGGTGCTTTTTAGAAATGCAGTTTCTGTTCACCTCAATCAAAACGGCAGTTTCTGAACATAGTAACAGAAGTCACAAGGTAATTACCTCACCGCACCCCCCACTCCGGAAGAGGTGCTAACTGCCCTTGAGTGCTTTTTGTTCTCGATGTGAAGAGCTTTCACGCCTGAGTCACCTTCACGTCTCTGGTTGCTGAGTGAATCACAAAGAAGGAATTTCACCAGAGCTGCAACTGCCTCACTTCTCCACTCGCCCTCCCCGTTTACATTTTCCTGCTCGTCAGTAATTTAAAGAAAACCAAATGGATGCGATGTCATTCTGTAGCCTCTCTGTCGATTCCTCCGTTTCAGTTCCAACATGACTTAGATCTCGGGGCGGACCTTAATACTAGCGACGCTATGAATGCGCAAGTCGAAAGGTTCCTCTGAGCGTGCAATTTCTTTCATTGCTGTTGCTGATTGAATGAGCCACTAACGTGCGAATTGCTCCAAAACATGATTCAGGATATCTGGTGCCAATTCTCGCACGTTGAATCACGATTGACAGCTTCCAAATGAGGTCTTTCTGAGACGACCTTGGGGTACATTTGACAAACAGACAAGTTCAGGAATTCGTGGTGCGCTGTGACACCAGAGCATCTGCTTCTTTCCTGTCTTTGAACCGAGCCGCCTGCGCAAGGAAGGCAAATGCGGTACTGCTTTTCGTGGAAGGATCAGAAGGCGGTAACTACACTCTCCAACAGAATGGCATATGATCAGAACCAGGTTGGAGAAAAACTTAACAACGCTTTGCACTGTAATTAAATGGAATTGCATTACATTTCACTACCAGAGCAGATTTGTTCAAGCAAATTCGAAGGCTGGTATGCAGATGGGAAAGCATGCAAGAAAGCTCAGCTCTTGTCCATGTAAAAGGCTGCAGTTGAAGAACAAAGCAGTTTCTGCCCAGTTTCGAACTGGGGACCTTTCGCGTGTGAGGCGAACGTGATGACCACTACACTACAGAAACAAGCCGGAGTCGGCAGTGCTGCGACTCAATGGCGTCCAACACTGAAAGTTGAATCCGTTCTACGTTTCACCTTTTTGTTTCCAATAGCTCGTTGTTGTCCAGCGTAATTGACATCTTGAAAACGTAAAAAAAAAAGACACGTTAAATTGATGACAAAATATAGACAAAGCTGTCGTCGATGTTTGTACCGTCGGGCGAGGTGGAATAGGCTGGGACGACTTTCCCTGCAGCGTAACAGCTGCGACATGACCTTATGGAAGGGTGGTTAACTAAGTTTTACCCAAGTTGGTGTGAGTTGAAAACTCGAGAGCATAGCTTTAAGGTGATTGGGCTGAAAGTGACAAAGGACCTGAGGCACATTTCCCACAAAGAAGGTTGTGCGTGTTTGGAATGATCTACCAGAGGAAGTGGAGGAGGCTATTACACTCAGAAAATTGCAAAGGTAATCGGGTGAGTTTCTGGATATGATGCGTTTAGAGGGATTGGGGCCAAATGCTGGGGAACGGGACTTGTTTAATTTTGGCGATGTGGTGAGCACGGATGAGGTCCACCGAAGTATCTTTTTCCACGATGTACCCCAATTACGTCATGTTACCGGCTTTAAAGGATTACTTTTTAGCGGAGTTTGCCATCGCAGTCTGTGGCACAAACATTTAGTCTGTTCGATTGCTCACGGGAGAGGTAGTATTGTGAAACACTGCAGAAACGAACGACTTCCTTACTTTAGCTCCGACTGACCATACTCTGCGAAATTTTCCCAGATCCTCTGCTGAGAATTTTTGCTGCTGGAAGTTACCTCAGAAACCCTGTTAAATCGAAATGTATTGAGCGAATCGCAAAACAGAAAGCATTTAACACGGAACACAAACAAACTGGCATATCCCATGCATTTTCAGACACAGAGATGCATGAATGCTAAATGTGAAACAGTCCGAGGGCATGAGTCATAAAGTAATCTCACAACTAACAACAGGGCATTTCCAAACGACTCTTTCAAAAAGCTCAACTTGCCTGGGATGGCAGAACTGTTTGCGATTTTCCGAGCGGGAGGCGAACACGATCATGACAGTAGAGACATTTTGAAATATTTGGCAGTATCCCACACCACAGTTAGTTCCCTGGGAAGCAAACCCCTTTAACTTTTGTTTTCAACATCAATATACAGTGGGCACCGAAACAGCATTTTAACAAGCTGCAGCGTTGGAGTTGATCAGCAGAAATGGCAGTGGTGGGATTCGAACCCACGCCCCTTTCGAGACTGGAACCTGGATCCAGCGCCTTAGACCGCTCGGCCACACTACCAGCCGGCCGCGCCTTCTTATTTTCTTGTATTTCCAATTGTGCTCCTGCATAACAACAGATGCAAAGTCACATGATAAGGGTTCCATGATTCCTCTCGGACTCGCACAGCTGCTGGGATGTCCTCTCGGACTGGCACAGCTACAATGTCAATTTCGCAGCAGATATTGATAGCCCATCAATCCAGACAAAAATCAATGGTAAACTGAGTCTATCTTCTCAGACTCTTTTCAGCTACAAATGTATCTGTGAGTGCTTAAGAATATGGGTTCGCTTATGATTTGGTCAAATAACCATGAGCTGCTTGACATTACTGCAATTTCGAATCTCGCTTTGCTAAATGATTTCACCCATTGCTCGAAACAGGACGACTTTCACGTTTACACGGAACACCAAACACACCGGACTACAGGGAAAATGCACAAACCTGAGCAGGCCGTAATCCACATCATACCGTGCAGCATAGTTTCAGTCACTGTGTCTGTTTTTTTTTTCAGAATAAGAGTCCCAAAGAATGTTCTCCACCCGAAAACCGGAGGTAACATTACAATCCGAGAACGACAGATCACATTGTGAGGATGCTCTGACCTCGGAGCCAGTTCTAGAAGCGACTTTCCTTGCCTTTTACCTTAACCGTGCAATGTGCTGCAGAGATGTTCACACCTGGACATGAGCCACATGGATACCAACTGCGTTGGAAACCTATGTGGGAATCGACGACAAGCGACTCGATAAATTTTGTTAAATTCCATGGTGCTTTTTAGAAATGCAGTTTCTGTTCACCTCAATCAAAACGGCAGTTTCTGAACATAGTAACAGAAGTCACAAGGTAATTACCTCACCGCACCCCCCACTCCGGAAGAGGTGCTAACTGCCCTTGAGTGCTTTTTGTTCTCGATGTGAAGAGCTTTCACGCCTGAGTCACCTTCACGTCTCTGGTTGCTGAGTGAATCACAAAGAAGGAATTTCACCAGAGCTGCAACTGCCTCACTTCTCCACTCGCCCTCCCCGTTTACATTTTCCTGCTCGTCAGTAATTTAAAGAAAACCAAATGGATGAGATGTCATTCTGTAGCCTCTCTGTCGATTCCTCCGTTTCAGTTCCAACATGACTTAGATCTCGGGGCGGACCTTAATACTAGCGACGCTATGAATGCGCAAGTCGAAAGGTTCCTCTGAGCGTGCAATTTCTTTCATTGCTGTTGCTGATTGAATGAGCCACTAACGTGCGAATTGCTCCAAAACATGATTCAGGATATCTGGTGCCAATTCTCGCACGTTGAATCACGATTGACAGCTTCCAAATGAAGTCTTTCTGAGACGACCTTGGGGTACATTTGACAAACAGACAAGTTCAGGAATTCGTGGTGCGCTGTGACACCAGAGCATCTGCTTCTTTCCTGTCTTTGAACCGAGCCGCCTGCGCAAGGAAGGCAAATGCGGTACTGCTTTTCGTGGAAGGATCAGAAGGCGGTAACTACACTCTCCAACAGAATGGCATATGATCAGAACCAGGTTGGAGAAAAACTTAACAACGCTTTGCACTGTAATTAAATGGAATTGCATTACATTTCACTACCAGAGCAGATTTGTTCAAGCAAATTCGAAGGCTGGTATGCAGATGGGAAAGCATGCAAGAAAGCTCAGCTCTTGTCCATGTAAAAGGCTGCAGTTGAAGAACAAAGCAGTTTCTGCCCAGTTTCGAACTGGGGACCTTTCGCGTGTGAGGCGAACGTGATGACCACTACACTACAGAAACAAGCCGGAGTCGGCAGTGCTGCGACTCAATGGCGTCCAACACTGAAAGTTGAATCCGTTCTACGTTTCACCTTTTTGTTTCCAATAGCTCGTTGTTGTCCAGCGTAATTGACATCTTGAAAACGTAAAAAAAAAAGACACGTTAAATTGATGACAAAATATAGACAAAGCTGTCGTCGATGTTTGTACCGTCGGGCGAGGTGGAATAGGCTGGGACGACTTTCCCTGCAGCGTAACAGCTGCGACATGACCTTATGGAAGTGTGGTTAACTAAGTTTTACCCAAGTTGGTGTGAGTTGAAAACTCGAGAGCATAGCTTTAAGGTGATTGGGCTGAAAGTGACAAAGGACCTGAGGCACATTTCCCACAAAGAAGGTTGTGCGTGTTTGGAATGATCTACCAGTGGAAGTGGAGGAGGCTATTACACTCAGAAAATTGCAAAGGTAATCGGGTGAGTTTCTGGATATGATGCGTTTAGAGGGATTGGGGCCAAATGCTGGGGAACGGGACTTGTTTAATTTTGGCGATGTGGTGAGCACGGATGAGGTCCACCGAAGTATCTTTTTCCACGATGTACCCCAATTACGTCATGTTACCGGCTTTAAAGGATTAATTTTTAGCGGAGTTTGCCATCGCAGTCTGTGGCACAAACATTTAGTCTGTTCGATTGCTCACGGGAGAGGTAGTATTGTGAAACACTGCAGAAACGAACGACTTCCTTACTTTAGCTCCGACTGACCATACTCTGCGAAATTTTCCCAGATCCTCTGCTGAGAATTTTTGCTGCTGGAAGTTACCTCAGAAACCCTGTTAAATCGAAATGTATTGAGCGAATCGCAAAACAGAAAGCATTTAACACGGAACACAAACAAACTGGCATATCTCATGCATTTTCAGACACAGAGATGCATGAATGCTAAATGTGAAACAGTCCGAGGGCATGAGTCATAAAGTAATCTCACAACTAACAACAGGGCATTTCCAAACGACTCTTTCAAAAAGCTCAACTTGCCTGGGATGGCAGAACTGTTTGCGATTTTCCGAGCGGGAGGCGAACACGATCATGACAGTAGAGACATTTTGAAATATTTCGCAGTATCCCACACCACAGTTAGTTCCCTGGGAAGCAAACCCCTTTAACTTTTGTTTTCAACATCAATATACAGTGGGCACCGAAACAGCATTTTAACAAGCTGCAGCGTTGGAGTTGATCAGCAGAAATGGCAGTGGTGGGATTCGAACCCACGCCTCTTTCGAGACTGGAACCTGGATCCAGCGCCTTAGACCGCTCGGCCACACTACCAGCCGGCCGCGCCTTCTTATTTTCTTGTATTTCCAATTGTGCTCCTGCATAACAACAGATGCAAAGTCACATGATAAGGGTTCCATGATTCCTCTCGGACTCGCACAGCTGCTGGGATGTCCTCTCGGACTGGCACAGCTACAATGTCAATTTCGCAGCAGATATTGATAGCCCATCAATCCAGACAAAAATCAATGGTAAACTGAGTCTATCTTCTCAGACTCTTTTCAGCTACAAATGTATCTGTGAGTGCTTAAGAATATGGGTTCGCTTATGATTTGGTCAAATAACCATGAGCTGCTTGACATTACTGCAATTTCGAATCTCGCTTTGCTAAATGATTTCGCCCATTGCTCGAAACAGGACGACTTTCACGTTTACACGGAACACCAAACACACCGGACTACAGGGAAAATGCACAAACCTGAGCAGGCCGTAATCCACATCATACCGTGCAGCATAGTTTCAGTCACTGTGTCTGTTTTTTTTTCAGAATAAGAGTCCCAAAGAATGTTCTCCACCCGAAAACCGGAGGTAACATTACAATCCGAGAACGACAGATCACATTGTGAGGATGCTCTGACCTCGGAGCCAGTTCTAGAAGCGACTTTCCTTGCCTTTTACCTTAACCGTGCAATGTGCTGCAGAGATGTTCACACCTGGACATGAGCCACATGGATACCAACTGCGTTGGAAACCTATGTGGGAATCGACGACAAGCGACTCGATAAATTTTGTTAAATTCCATGGTGCTTTTTAGAAATGCAGTTTCTGTTCACCTCAATCAAAACGGCAGTTTCTGAACATAGTAACAGAAGTCACAAGGTAATTACCTCACCGCACCCCCCACTCCGGAAGAGGTGCTAACTGCCCTTGAGTGCTTTTTGTTCTCGATGTGAAGAGCTTTCACGCCTGAGTCACCTTCACGTCTCTGGTTGCTGAGTGAATCACAAAGAAGGAATTTCACCAGAGCTGCAACTGCCTCACTTCTCCACTCGCCCTCCCCGTTTACATTTTCCTGCTCGTCAGTAATTTAAAGAAAACCAAATGGATGCGATGTCATTCTGTAGCCTCTCTGTCGATTCCTCCGTTTCAGTTCCAACATGACTTAGATCTCGGGGCGGACCTTAATACTAGCGACGCTATGAATGCGCAAGTCGAAAGGTTCCTCTGAGCGTGCAATTTCTTTCATTGCTGTTGCTGATTGAATGAGCCACTAACGTGCGAATTGCTCCAAAACATGATTCAGGATATCTGGTGCCAATTCTCGCACGTTGAATCACGATTGACAGCTTCCAAATGAGGTCTTTCTGAGACGACCTTGGGGTACATTTGACAAACAGACAAGTTCAGGAATTCGTGGTGCGCTGTGACACCAGAGCATCTGCTTCTTTCCTGTCTTTGAACCGAGCCGCCTGCGCAAGGAAGGCAAATGCGGTACTGCTTTTCGTGGAAGGATCAGAAGGCGGTAACTACACTCTCCAACAGAATGGCATATGATCAGAACCAGGTTGGAGAAAAACTTAACAACGCTTTGCACTGTAATTAAATGGAATTGCATTACATTTCACTACCAGAGCAGATTTGTTCAAGCAAATTCGAAGGCTGGTATGCAGATGGGAAAGCATGCAAGAAAGCTCAGCTCTTGTCCATGTAAAAGGCTGCAGTTGAAGAACAAAGCAGTTTCTGCCCAGTTTCGAACAATGGCGTCCAACACTGAAAGTTGAATCCGTTCTACGTTTCACCTTTTTGTTTCCAATAGCTCGTTGTTGTCCAGCGTAATTGACATCTTGAAAACGTAAAAAAAAAAGACACGTTAAATTGATGACAAAATATAGACAAAGCTGTCGTCGATGTTTGTACCGTCGGGCGAGGTGGAATAGGCTGGGACGACTTTCCCTGCAGCGTAACAGCTGCGACATGACCTTATGGAAGGGTGGTTAACTAAGTTTTACCCAAGTTGGTGTGAGTTGAAAACTCGAGAGCATAGCTTTAAGGTGATTGGGCTGAAAGTGACAAAGGACCTGAGGCACATTTCCCACAAAGAAGGTTGTGCGTGTTTGGAATGATCTACCAGAGGAAGTGGAGGAGGCTATTACACTCAGAAAATTGCAAAGGTAATCGGGTGAGTTTCTGGATATGATGCGTTTAGAGGGATTGGGGCCAAATGCTGGGGAACGGGACTTGTTTAATTTTGGCGATGTGGTGAGCACGGATGAGGTCCACCGAAGTATCTTTTTCCACGATGTACCCCAATTACGTCATGTTACCGGCTTTAAAGGATTACTTTTTAGCGGAGTTTGCCATCGCAGTCTGTGGCACAAACATTTAGTCTGTTCGATTGCTCACGGGAGAGGTAGTATTGTGAAACACTGCAGAAACGAACGACTTCCTTACTTTAGCTCCGACTGACCATACTCTGCGAAATTTTCCCAGATCCTCTGCTGAGAATTTTTGCTGCTGGAAGTTACCTCAGAAACCCTGTTAAATCGAAATGTATTGAGCGAATCGCAAAACAGAAAGCATTTAACACGGAACACAAACAAACTGGCATATCCCATGCATTTTCAGACACAGAGATGCATGAATGCTAAATGTGAAACAGTCCGAGGGCATGAGTCATAAAGTAATCTCACAACTAACAACAGGGCATTTCCAAACGACTCTTTCAAAAAGCTCAACTTGCCTGGGATGGCAGAACTGTTTGCGATTTTCCGAGCGGGAGGCGAACACGATCATGACAGTAGAGACATTTTGAAATATTTGGCAGTATCCCACACCACAGTTAGTTCCCTGGGAAGCAAACCCCTTTAACTTTTGTTTTCAACATCAATATACAGTGGGCACCGAAACAGCATTTTAACAAGCTGCAGCGTTGGAGTTGATCAGCAGAAATGGCAGTGGTGGGATTCGAACCCACGCCCCTTTCGAGACTGGAACCTGGATCCAGCGCCTTAGACCGCTCGGCCACACTACCAGCCGGCCGCGCCTTCTTATTTTCTTGTATTTCCAATTGTGCTCCTGCATAACAACAGATGCAAAGTCACATGATAAGGGTTCCATGATTCCTCTCGGACTCGCACAGCTGCTGGGATGTCCTCTCGGACTGGCACAGCTACAATGTCAATTTCGCAGCAGATATTGATAGCCCATCAATCCAGACAAAAATCAATGGTAAACTGAGTCTATCTTCTCAGACTCTTTTCAGCTACAAATGTATCTGTGAGTGCTTAAGAATATGGGTTCGCTTATGATTTGGTCAAATAACCATGAGCTGCTTGACATTACTGCAATTTCGAATCTCGCTTTGCTAAATGATTTCGCCCATTGCTCGAAACAGGACGACTTTCACGTTTACACGGAACACCAAACACACCGGACTACAGGGAAAATGCACAAACCTGAGCAGGCCGTAATCCACATCATACCGTGCAGCATAGTTTCAGTCACTGTGTCTGTTTTTTTTTTCAGAATAAGAGTCCCAAAGAATGTTCTCCACCCGAAAACCGGAGGTAACATTACAATCCGAGAACGACAGATCACATTGTGAGGATGCTCTGACCTCGGAGCCAGTTCTAGAAGCGACTTTCCTTGCCTTTTACCTTAACCGTGCAATGTGCTGCAGAGATGTTCACACCTGGACATGAGCCACATGGATACCAACTGCGTTGGAAACCTATGTGGGAATCGACGACAAGCGACTCGATAAATTTTGTTAAATTCCATGGTGCTTTTTAGAAATGCAGTTTCTGTTCACCTCAATCAAAACGGCAGTTTCTGAACATAGTAACAGAAGTCACAAGGTAATTACCTCACCGCACCCCCCACTCCGGAAGAGGTGCTAACTGCCCTTGAGTGCTTTTTGTTCTCGATGTGAAGAGCTTTCACGCCTGAGTCACCTTCACGTCTCTGGTTGCTGAGTGAATCACAAAGAAGGAATTTCACCAGAGCTGCAACTGCCTCACTTCTCCACTCGCCCTCCCCGTTTACATTTTCCTGCTCGTCAGTAATTTAAAGAAAACCAAATGGATGAGATGTCATTCTGTAGCCTCTCTGTCGATTCCTCCGTTTCAGTTCCAACATGACTTAGATCTCGGGGCGGACCTTAATACTAGCGACGCTATGAATGCGCAAGTCGAAAGGTTCCTCTGAGCGTGCAATTTCTTTCATTGCTGTTGCTGATTGAATGAGCCACTAACGTGCGAATTGCTCCAAAACATGATTCAGGATATCTGGTGCCAATTCTCGCACGTTGAATCACGATTGACAGCTTCCAAATGAAGTCTTTCTGAGACGACCTTGGGGTACATTTGACAAACAGACAAGTTCAGGAATTCGTGGTGCGCTGTGACACCAGAGCATCTGCTTCTTTCCTGTCTTTGAACCGAGCCGCCTGCGCAAGGAAGGCAAATGCGGTACTGCTTTTCGTGGAAGGATCAGAAGGCGATAACTACACTCTCCAACAGAATGGCATATGATCAGAACCAGGTTGGAGAAAAACTTAACAACGCTTTGCACTGTAATTAAATGGAATTGCATTACATTTCACTACCAGAGCAGATTTGTTCAAGCAAATTCGAAGGCTGGTATGCAGATGGGAAAGCATGCAAGAAAGCTCAGCTCTTGTCCATGTAAAAGGCTGCAGTTGAAGAACAAAGCAGTTTCTGCCCAGTTTCGAACTGGGGACCTTTCGCGTGTGAGGCGAACGTGATGACCACTACACTACAGAAACAAGCCGGAGTCGGCAGTGCTGCGACTCAATGGCGTCCAACACTGAAAGTTGAATCCGTTCTACGTTTCACCTTTTTGTTTCCAATAGCTCGTTGTTGTCCAGCGTAATTGACATCTTGAAAACGTAAAAAAAAAAGACACGTTAAATTGATGACAAAATATAGACAAAGCTGTCGTCGATGTTTGTACCGTCGGGCGAGGTGGAATAGGCTGGGACGACTTTCCCTGCAGCGTAACAGCTGCGACATGACCTTATGGAAGGGTGGTTAACTAAGTTTTACCCAAGTTGGTGTGAGTTGAAAACTCGAGAGCATAGCTTTAAGGTGATTGGGCTGAAAGTGACAAAGGACCTGAGGCACATTTCCCACAAAGAAGGTTGTGCGTGTTTGGAATGATCTACCAGTGGAAGTGGAGGAGGCTATTACACTCAGAAAATTGCAAAGGTAATCGGGTGAGTTTCTGGATATGATGCGTTTAGAGGGATTGGGGCCAAATGCTGGGGAACGGGACTTGTTTAATTTTGGCGATGTGGTGAGCACGGATGAGGTCCACCGAAGTATCTTTTTCCACGATGTACCCCAATTACGTCATGTTACCGGCTTTAAAGGATTAATTTTTAGCGGAGTTTGCCATCGCAGTCTGTGGCACAAACATTTAGTCTGTTCGATTGCTCACGGGAGAGGTAGTATTGTGAAACACTGCAGAAACGAACGACTTCCTTACTTTAGCTCCGACTGACCATACTCTGCGAAATTTTCCCAGATCCTCTGCTGAGAATTTTTGCTGCTGGAAGTTACCTCAGAAACCCTGTTAAATCGAAATGTATTGAGCGAATCGCAAAACAGAAAGCATTTAACACGGAACACAAACAAACTGGCATATCTCATGCATTTTCAGACACAGAGATGCATGAATGCTAAATGTGAAACAGTCCGAGGGCATGAGTCATAAAGTAATCTCACAACTAACAACAGGGCATTTCCAAACGACTCTTTCAAAAAGCTCAACTTGCCTGGGATGGCAGAACTGTTTGCGATTTTCCGAGCGGGAGGCGAACACGATCATGACAGTAGAGACATTTTGAAATATTTCGCAGTATCCCACACCACAGTTAGTTCCCTGGGAAGCAAACCCCTTTAACTTTTGTTTTCAACATCAATATACAGTGGGCACCGAAACAGCATTTTAACAAGCTGCAGCGTTGGAGTTGATCAGCAGAAATGGCAGTGGTGGGATTCGAACCCACGCCTCTTTCGAGACTGGAACCTGGATCCAGCGCCTTAGACCGCTCGGCCACACTACCAGCCGGCCGCGCCTTCTTATTTTCTTGTATTTCCAATTGTGCTCCTGCATAACAACAGATGCAAAGTCACATGATAAGGGTTCCATGATTCCTCTCGGACTCGCACAGCTGCTGGGATGTCCTCTCGGACTGGCACAGCTACAATGTCAATTTCGCAGCAGATATTGATAGCCCATCAATCCAGACAAAAATCAATGGTAAACTGAGTCTATCTTCTCAGACTCTTTTCAGCTACAAATGTATCTGTGAGTGCTTAAGAATATGGGTTCGCTTATGATTTGGTCAAATAACCATGAGCTGCTTGACATTACTGCAATTTCGAATCTCGCTTTGCTAAATGATTTCGCCCATTGCTCGAAACAGGACGACTTTCACGTTTACACGGAACACCAAACACACCGGACTACAGGGAAAATGCACAAACCTGAGCAGGCCGTAATCCACATCATACCGTGCAGCATAGTTTCAGTCACTGTGTCTGTTTTTTTTTTTCAGAATAAGAGTCCCAAAGAATGTTCTCCACCCGAAAACCGGAGGTAACATTACAATCCGAGAACGACAGATCACATTGTGAGGATGCTCTGACCTCGGAGCCAGTTCTAGAAGCGACTTTCCTTGCCTTTTACCTTAACCGTGCAATGTGCTGCAGAGATGTTCACACCTGGACATGAGCCACATGGATACCAACTGCGTTGGAAACCTATGTGGGAATCGACGACAAGCGACTCGATAAATTTTGTTAAATTCCATGGTGCTTTTTAGAAATGCAGTTTCTGTTCACCTCAATCAAAACGGCAGTTTCTGAACATAGTAACAGAAGTCACAAGGTAATTACCTCACCGCACCCCCCACTCCGGAAGAGGTGCTAACTGCCCTTGAGTGCTTTTTGTTCTCGATGTGAAGAGCTTTCACGCCTGAGTCACCTTCACGTCTCTGGTTGCTGAGTGAATCACAAAGAAGGAATTTCACCAGAGCTGCAACTGCCTCACTTCTCCACTCGCCCTCCCCGTTTACATTTTCCTGCTCGTCAGTAATTTAAAGAAAACCAAATGGATGCGATGTCATTCTGTAGCCTCTCTGTCGATTCCTCCGTTTCAGTTCCAACATGACTTAGATCTCGGGGCGGACCTTAATACTAGCGACGCTATGAATGCGCAAGTCGAAAGGTTCCTCTGAGCGTGCAATTTCTTTCATTGCTGTTGCTGATTGAATGAGCCACTAACGTGCGAATTGCTCCAAAACATGATTCAGGATATCTGGTGCCAATTCTCGCACGTTGAATCACGATTGACAGCTTCCAAATGAGGTCTTTCTGAGACGACCTTGGGGTACATTTGACAAACAGACAAGTTCAGGAATTCGTGGTGCGCTGTGACACCAGAGCATCTGCTTCTTTCCTGTCTTTGAACCGAGCCGCCTGCGCAAGGAAGGCAAATGCGGTACTGCTTTTCGTGGAAGGATCAGAAGGCGGTAACTACACTCTCCAACAGAATGGCATATGATCAGAACCAGGTTGGAGAAAAACTTAACAACGCTTTGCACTGTAATTAAATGGAATTGCATTACATTTCACTACCAGAGCAGATTTGTTCAAGCAAATTCGAAGGCTGGTATGCAGATGGGAAAGCATGCAAGAAAGCTCAGCTCTTGTCCATGTAAAAGGCTGCAGTTGAAGAACAAAGCAGTTTCTGCCCAGTTTCGAACTGGGGACCTTTCGCGTGTGAGGCGAACGTGATGACCACTACACTACAGAAACAAGCCGGAGTCGGCAGTGCTGCGACTCAATGGCGTCCAACACTGAAAGTTGAATCCGTTCTACGTTTCACCTTTTTGTTTCCAATAGCTCGTTGTTGTCCAGCGTAATTGACATCTTGAAAACGTAAAAAAAAAAGACACGTTAAATTGATGACAAAATATAGACAAAGCTGTCGTCGATGTTTGTACCGTCGGGCGAGGTGGAATAGGCTGGGACGACTTTCCCTGCAGCGTAACAGCTGCGACATGACCTTATGGAAGGGTGGTTAACTAAGTTTTACCCAAGTTGGTGTGAGTTGAAAACTCGAGAGCATAGCTTTAAGGTGATTGGGCTGAAAGTGACAAAGGACCTGAGGCACATTTCCCACAAAGAAGGTTGTGCGTGTTTGGAATGATCTACCAGAGGAAGTGGAGGAGGCTATTACACTCAGAAAATTGCAAAGGTAATCGGGTGAGTTTCTGGATATGATGCGTTTAGAGGGATTGGGGCCAAATGCTGGGGAACGGGACTTGTTTAATTTTGGCGATGTGGTGAGCACGGATGAGGTCCACCGAAGTATCTTTTTCCACGATGTACCCCAATTACGTCATGTTACCGGCTTTAAAGGATTACTTTTTAGCGGAGTTTGCCATCGCAGTCTGTGGCACAAACATTTAGTCTGTTCGATTGCTCACGGGAGAGGTAGTATTGTGAAACACTGCAGAAACGAACGACTTCCTTACTTTAGCTCCGACTGACCATACTCTGCGAAATTTTCCCAGATCCTCTGCTGAGAATTTTTGCTGCTGGAAGTTACCTCAGAAACCCTGTTAAATCGAAATGTATTGAGCGAATCGCAAAACAGAAAGCATTTAACACGGAACACAAACAAACTGGCATATCCCATGCATTTTCAGACACAGAGATGCATGAATGCTAAATGTGAAACAGTCCGAGGGCATGAGTCATAAAGTAATCTCACAACTAACAACAGGGCATTTCCAAACGACTCTTTCAAAAAGCTCAACTTGCCTGGGATGGCAGAACTGTTTGCGATTTTCCGAGCGGGAGGCGAACACGATCATGACAGTAGAGACATTTTGAAATATTTGGCAGTATCCCACACCACAGTTAGTTCCCTGGGAAGCAAACCCCTTTAACTTTTGTTTTCAACATCAATATACAGTGGGCACCGAAACAGCATTTTAACAAGCTGCAGCGTTGGAGTTGATCAGCAGAAATGGCAGTGGTGGGATTCGAACCCACGCCCCTTTCGAGACTGGAACCTGGATCCAGCGCCTTAGACCGCTCGGCCACACTACCAGCCGGCCGCGCCTTCTTATTTTCTTGTATTTCCAATTGTGCTCCTGCATAACAACAGATGCAAAGTCACATGATAAGGGTTCCATGATTCCTCTCGGACTCGCACAGCTGCTGGGATGTCCTCTCGGACTGGCACAGCTACAATGTCAATTTCGCAGCAGATATTGATAGCCCATCAATCCAGACAAAAATCAATGGTAAACTGAGTCTATCTTCTCAGACTCTTTTCAGCTACAAATGTATCTGGGAGTGCTTAAGAATATGGGTTCGCTTATGATTTGGTCAAATAACCATGAGCTGCTTGACATTACTGCAATTTCGAATCTCGCTTTGCTAAATGATTTCACCCATTGCTCGAAACAGGACGACTTTCACGTTTACACGGAACACCAAACACACCGGACTACAGGGAAAATGCACAAACCTGAGCAGGCCGTAATCCACATCATACCGTGCAGCATAGTTTCAGTCACTGTGTCTGTTTTTTTTTTCAGAATAAGAGTCCCAAAGAATGTTCTCCACCCGAAAACCGGAGGTAACATTACAATCCGAGAACGACAGATCACATTGTGAGGATGCTCTGACCTCGGAGCCAGTTCTAGAAGCGACTTTCCTTGCCTTTTACCTTAACCGTGCAATGTGCTGCAGAGATGTTCACACCTGGACATGAGCCACATGGATACCAACTGCGTTGGAAACCTATGTGGGAATCGACGACAAGCGACTCGATAAATTTTGTTAAATTCCATGGTGCTTTTTAGAAATGCAGTTTCTGTTCACCTCAATCAAAACGGCAGTTTCTGAACATAGTAACAGAAGTCACAAGGTAATTACCTCACCGCACCCCCCACTCCGGAAGAGGTGCTAACTGCCCTTGAGTGCTTTTTGTTCTCGATGTGAAGAGCTTTCACGCCTGAGTCACCTTCACGTCTCTGGTTGCTGAGTGAATCACAAAGAAGGAATTTCACCAGAGCTGCAACTGCCTCACTTCTCCACTCGCCCTCCCCGTTTACATTTTCCTGCTCGTCAGTAATTTAAAGAAAACCAAATGGATGAGATGTCATTCTGTAGCCTCTCTGTCGATTCCTCCGTTTCAGTTCCAACATGACTTAGATCTCGGGGCGGACCTTAATACTAGCGACGCTATGAATGCGCAAGTCGAAAGGTTCCTCTGAGCGTGCAATTTCTTTCATTGCTGTTGCTGATTGAATGAGCCACTAACGTGCGAATTGCTCCAAAACATGATTCAGGATATCTGGTGCCAATTCTCGCACGTTGAATCACGATTGACAGCTTCCAAATGAAGTCTTTCTGAGACGACCTTGGGGTACATTTGACAAACAGACAAGTTCAGGAATTCGTGGTGCGCTGTGACACCAGAGCATCTGCTTCTTTCCTGTCTTTGAACCGAGCCGCCTGCGCAAGGAAGGCAAATGCGGTACTGCTTTTCGTGGAAGGATCAGAAGGCGGTAACTACACTCTCCAACAGAATGGCATATGATCAGAACCAGGTTGGAGAAAAACTTAACAACGCTTTGCACTGTAATTAAATGGAATTGCATTACATTTCACTACCAGAGCAGATTTGTTCAAGCAAATTCGAAGGCTGGTATGCAGATGGGAAAGCATGCAAGAAAGCTCAGCTCTTGTCCATGTAAAAGGCTGCAGTTGAAGAACAAAGCAGTTTCTGCCCAGTTTCGAACTGGGGACCTTTCGCGTGTGAGGCGAACGTGATGACCACTACACTACAGAAACAAGCCGGAGTCGGCAGTGCTGCGACTCAATGGCGTCCAACACTGAAAGTTGAATCCGTTCTACGTTTCACCTTTTTGTTTCCAATAGCTCGTTGTTGTCCAGCGTAATTGACATCTTGAAAACGTAAAAAAAAAAGACACGTTAAATTGATGACAAAATATAGACAAAGCTGTCGTCGATGTTTGTACCGTCGGGCGAGGTGGAATAGGCTGGGACGACTTTCCCTGCAGCGTAACAGCTGCGACATGACCTTATGGAAGGGTGGTTAACTAAGTTTTACCCAAGTTGGTGTGAGTTGAAAACTCGAGAGCATAGCTTTAAGGTGATTGGGCTGAAAGTGACAAAGGACCTGAGGCACATTTCCCACAAAGAAGGTTGTGCGTGTTTGGAATGATCTACCAGAGGAAGTGGAGGAGGCTATTACACTCAGAAAATTGCAAAGGTAATCGGGTGAGTTTCTGGATATGATGCGTTTAGAGGGATTGGGGCCAAATGCTGGGGAACGGGACTTGTTTAATTTTGGCGATGTGGTGAGCACGGATGAGGTCCACCGAAGTATCTTTTTCCACGATGTACCCCAATTACGTCATGTTACCGGCTTTAAAGGATTACTTTTTAGCGGAGTTTGCCATCGCAGTCTGTGGCACAAACATTTAGTCTGTTCGATTGCTCACGGGAGAGGTAGTATTGTGAAACACTGCAGAAACGAACGACTTCCTTACTTTAGCTCCGACTGACCATACTCTGCGAAATTTTCCCAGATCCTCTGCTGAGAATTTTTGCTGCTGGAAGTTACCTCAGAAACCCTGTTAAATCGAAATGTATTGAGCGAATCGCAAAACAGAAAGCATTTAACACGGAACACAAACAAACTGGCATATCCCATGCATTTTCAGACACAGAGATGCATGAATGCTAAATGTGAAACAGTCCGAGGGCATGAGTCATAAAGTAATCTCACAACTAACAACAGGGCATTTCCAAACGACTCTTTCAAAAAGCTCAACTTGCCTGGGATGGCAGAACTGTTTGCGATTTTCCGAGCGGGAGGCGAACACGATCATGACAGTAGAGACATTTTGAAATATTTCGCAGTATCCCACACCACAGTTAGTTCCCTGGGAAGCAAACCCCTTTAACTTTTGTTTTCAACATCAATATACAGTGGGCACCGAAACAGCATTTTAACAAGCTGCAGCGTTGGAGTTGATCAGCAGAAATGGCAGTGGTGGGATTCGAACCCACGCCCCTTTCGAGACTGGAACCTGGATCCAGCGCCTTAGACCGCTCGGCCACACTACCAGCCGGCCGCGCCTTCTTATTTTCTTGTATTTCCAATTGTGCTCCTGCATAACAACAGATGCAAAGTCACATGATAAGGGTTCCATGATTCCTCTCGGACTCGCACAGCTGCTGGGATGTCCTCTCGGACTGGCACAGCTACAATGTCAATTTCGCAGCAGATATTGATAGCCCATCAATCCAGACAAAAATCAATGGTAAACTGAGTCTATCTTCTCAGACTCTTTTCAGCTACAAATGTATCTGTGAGTGCTTAAGAATATGGGTTCGCTTATGATTTGGTCAAATAACCATGAGCTGCTTGACATTACTGCAATTTCGAATCTCGCTTTGCTAAATGATTTCACCCATTGCTCGAAACAGGACGACTTTCACGTTTACACGGAACACCAAACACACCGGACTACAGGGAAAATGCACAAACCTGAGCAGGCCGTAATCCACATCATACCGTGCAGCATAGTTTCAGTCACTGTGTCTGTTTTTTTTTTCAGAATAAGAGTCCCAAAGAATGTTCTCCACCCGAAAACCGGAGGTAACATTACAATCCGAGAACGACAGATCACATTGTGAGGATGCTCTGACCTCGGAGCCAGTTCTAGAAGCGACTTTCCTTGCCTTTTACCTTAACCGTGCAATGTGCTGCAGAGATGTTCACACCTGGACATGAGCCACATGGATACCAACTGCGTTGGAAACCTATGTGGGAATCGACGACAAGCGACTCGATAAATTTTGTTAAATTCCATGGTGCTTTTTAGAAATGCAGTTTCTGTTCACCTCAATCAAAACGGCAGTTTCTGAACATAGTAACAGAAGTCACAAGGTAATTACCTCACCGCACCCCCCACTCCGGAAGAGGTGCTAACTGCCCTTGAGTGCTTTTTGTTCTCGATGTGAAGAGCTTTCACGCCTGAGTCACCTTCACGTCTCTGGTTGCTGAGTGAATCACAAAGAAGGAATTTCACCAGAGCTGCAACTGCCTCACTTCTCCACTCGCCCTCCCCGTTTACATTTTCCTGCTCGTCAGTAATTTAAAGAAAACCAAATGGATGAGATGTCATTCTGTAGCCTCTCTGTCGATTCCTCCGTTTCAGTTCCAACATGACTTAGATCTCGGGGCGGACCTTAATACTAGCGACGCTATGAATGCGCAAGTCGAAAGGTTCCTCTGAGCGTGCAATTTCTTTCATTGCTGTTGCTGATTGAATGAGCCACTAACGTGCGAATTGCTCCAAAACATGATTCAGGATATCTGGTGCCAATTCTCGCACGTTGAATCACGATTGACAGCTTCCAAATGAAGTCTTTCTGAGACGACCTTGGGGTACATTTGACAAACAGACAAGTTCAGGAATTCGTGGTGCGCTGTGACACCAGAGCATCTGCTTCTTTCCTGTCTTTGAACCGAGCCGCCTGCGCAAGGAAGGCAAATGCGGTACTGCTTTTCGTGGAAGGATCAGAAGGCGGTAACTACACTCTCCAACAGAATGGCATATGATCAGAACCAGGTTGGAGAAAAACTTAACAACGCTTTGCACTGTAATTAAATGGAATTGCATTACATTTCACTACCAGAGCAGATTTGTTCAAGCAAATTCGAAGGCTGGTATGCAGATGGGAAAGCATGCAAGAAAGCTCAGCTCTTGTCCATGTAAAAGGCTGCAGTTGAAGAACAAAGCAGTTTCTGCCCAGTTTCGAACTGGGGACCTTTCGCGTGTGAGGCGAACGTGATGACCACTACACTACAGAAACAAGCCGGAGTCGGCAGTGCTGCGACTCAATGGCGTCCAACACTGAAAGTTGAATCCGTTCTACGTTTCACCTTTTTGTTTCCAATAGCTCGTTGTTGTCCAGCGTAATTGACATCTTGAAAACGTAAAAAAAAAAGACACGTTAAATTGATGACAAAATATAGACAAAGCTGTCGTCGATGTTTGTACCGTCGGGCGAGGTGGAATAGGCTGGGACGACTTTCCCTGCAGCGTAACAGCTGCGACATGACCTTATGGAAGTGTGGTTAACTAAGTTTTACCCAAGTTGGTGTGAGTTGAAAACTCGAGAGCATAGCTTTAAGGTGATTGGGCTGAAAGTGACAAAGGACCTGAGGCACATTTCCCACAAAGAAGGTTGTGCGTGTTTGGAATGATCTACCAGAGGAAGTGGAGGAGGCTATTACACTCAGAAAATTGCAAAGGTAATCGGGTGAGTTTCTGGATATGATGCGTTTAGAGGGATTGGGGCCAAATGCTGGGGAACGGGACTTGTTTAATTTTGGCGATGTGGTGAGCACGGATGAGGTCCACCGAAGTATCTTTTTCCACGATGTACCCCAATTACGTCATGTTACCGGCTTTAAAGGATTAATTTTTAGCGGAGTTTGCCATCGCAGTCTGTGGCACAAACATTTAGTCTGTTCGATTGCTCACGGGAGAGGTAGTATTGTGAAACACTGCAGAAACGAACGACTTCCTTACTTTAGCTCCGACTGACCATACTCTGCGAAATTTTCCCAGATCCTCTGCTGAGAATTTTTGCTGCTGGAAGTTACCTCAGAAACCCTGTTAAATCGAAATGTATTGAGCGAATCGCAAAACAGAAAGCATTTAACACGGAACACAAACAAACTGGCATATCTCATGCATTTTCAGACACAGAGATGCATGAATGCTAAATGTGAAACAGTCCGAGGGCATGAGTCATAAAGTAATCTCACAACTAACAACAGGGCATTTCCAAACGACTCTTTCAAAAAGCTCAACTTGCCTGGGATGGCAGAACTGTTTGCGATTTTCCGAGCGGGAGGCGAACACGATCATGACAGTAGAGACATTTTGAAATATTTCGCAGTATCCCACACCACAGTTAGTTCCCTGGGAAGCAAACCCCTTTAACTTTTGTTTTCAACATCAATATACAGTGGGCACCGAAACAGCATTTTAACAAGCTGCAGCGTTGGAGTTGATCAGCAGAAATGGCAGTGGTGGGATTCGAACCCACGCCCCTTTCGAGACTGGAACCTGGATCCAGCGCCTTAGACCGCTCGGCCACACTACCAGCCGGCCGCGCCTTCTTATTTTCTTGTATTTCCAATTGTGCTCCTGCATAACAACAGATGCAAAGTCACATGATAAGGGTTCCATGATTCCTCTCGGACTCGCACAGCTGCTGGGATGTCCTCTCGGACTGGCACAGCTACAATGTCAATTTCGCAGCAGATATTGATAGCCCATCAATCCAGACAAAAATCAATGGTAAACTGAGTCTATCTTCTCAGACTCTTTTCAGCTACAAATGTATCTGTGAGTGCTTAAGAATATGGGTTCGCTTATGATTTGGTCAAATAACCATGAGCTGCTTGACATTACTGCAATTTCGAATCTCGCTTTGCTAAATGATTTCGCCCATTGCTCGAAACAGGACGACTTTCACGTTTACACGGAACACCAAACACACCGGACTACAGGGAAAATGCACAAACCTGAGCAGGCCGTAATCCACATCATACCGTGCAGCATAGTTTCAGTCACTGTGTCTGTTTTTTTTTTCAGAATAAGAGTCCCAAAGAATGTTCTCCACCCGAAAACCGGAGGTAACATTACAATCCGAGAACGACAGATCACATTGTGAGGATGCTCTGACCTCGGAGCCAGTTCTAGAAGCGACTTTCCTTGCCTTTTACCTTAACCGTGCAATGTGCTGCAGAGATGTTCACACCTGGACATGAGCCACATGGATACCAACTGCGTTGGAAACCTATGTGGGAATCGACGACAAGCGACTCGATAAATTTTGTTAAATTCCATGGTGCTTTTTAGAAATGCAGTTTCTGTTCACCTCAATCAAAACGGCAGTTTCTGAACATAGTAACAGAAGTCACAAGGTAATTACCTCACCGCACCCCCCACTCCGGAAGAGGTGCTAACTGCCCTTGAGTGCTTTTTGTTCTCGATGTGAAGAGCTTTCACGCCTGAGTCACCTTCACGTCTCTGGTTGCTGAGTGAATCACAAAGAAGGAATTTCACCAGAGCTGCAACTGCCTCACTTCTCCACTCGCCCTCCCCGTTTACATTTTCCTGCTCGTCAGTAATTTAAAGAAAACCAAATGGATGAGATGTCATTCTGTAGCCTCTCTGTCGATTCCTCCGTTTCAGTTCCAACATGACTTAGATCTCGGGGCGGACCTTAATACTAGCGACGCTATGAATGCGCAAGTCGAAAGGTTCCTCTGAGCGTGCAATTTCTTTCATTGCTGTTGCTGATTGAATGAGCCACTAACGTGCGAATTGCTCCAAAACATGATTCAGGATATCTGGTGCCAATTCTCGCACGTTGAATCACGATTGACAGCTTCCAAATGAAGTCTTTCTGAGACGACCTTGGGGTACATTTGACAAACAGACAAGTTCAGGAATTCGTGGTGCGCTGTGACACCAGAGCATCTGCTTCTTTCCTGTCTTTGAACCGAGCCGCCTGCGCAAGGAAGGCAAATGCGGTACTGCTTTTCGTGGAAGGATCAGAAGGCGGTAACTACACTCTCCAACAGAATGGCATATGATCAGAACCAGGTTGGAGAAAAACTTAACAACGCTTTGCACTGTAATTAAATGGAATTGCATTACATTTCACTACCAGAGCAGATTTGTTCAAGCAAATTCGAAGGCTGGTATGCAGATGGGAAAGCATGCAAGAAAGCTCAGCTCTTGTCCATGTAAAAGGCTGCAGGTGAAGAACAAAGCAGTTTCTGCCCAGTTTCGAACTGGGGACCTTTCGCGTGTGAGGCGAACGTGATGACCACTACACTACAGAAACAAGCCGGAGTCGGCAGTGCTGCGACTCAATGGCGTCCAACACTGAAAGTTGAATCCGTTCTACGTTTCACCTTTTTGTTTCCAATAGCTCGTTGTTGTCCAGCGTAATTGACATCTTGAAAACGTAAAAAAAAAAGACACGTTAAATTGATGACAAAATATAGACAAAGCTGTCGTCGATGTTTGTACCGTCGGGCGAGGTGGAATAGGCTGGGACGACTTTCCCTGCAGCGTAACAGCTGCGACATGACCTTATGGAAGTGTGGTTAACTAAGTTTTACCCAAGTTGGTGTGAGTTGAAAACTCGAGAGCATAGCTTTAAGGTGATTGGGCTGAAAGTGACAAAGGACCTGAGGCACATTTCCCACAAAGAAGGTTGTGCGTGTTTGGAATGATCTACCAGAGGAAGTGGAGGAGGCTATTACACTCAGAAAATTGCAAAGGTAATCGGGTGAGTTTCTGGATATGATGCGTTTAGAGGGATTGGGGCCAAATGCTGGGGAACGGGACTTGTTTAATTTTGGCGATGTGGTGAGCACGGATGAGGTCCACCGAAGTATCTTTTTCCACGATGTACCCCAATTACGTCATGTTACCGGCTTTAAAGGATTAATTTTTAGCGGAGTTTGCCATCGCAGTCTGTGGCACAAACATTTAGTCTGTTCGATTGCTCACGGGAGAGGTAGTATTGTGAAACACTGCAGAAACGAACGACTTCCTTACTTTAGCTCCGACTGACCATACTCTGCGAAATTTTCCCAGATCCTCTGCTGAGAATTTTTGCTGCTGGAAGTTACCTCAGAAACCCTGTTAAATCGAAATGTATTGAGCGAATCGCAAAACAGAAAGCATTTAACACGGAACACAAACAAACTGGCATATCTCATGCATTTTCAGACACAGAGATGCATGAATGCTAAATGTGAAACAGTCCGAGGGCATGAGTCATAAAGTAATCTCACAACTAACAACAGGGCATTTCCAAACGACTCTTTCAAAAAGCTCAACTTGCCTGGGATGGCAGAACTGTTTGCGATTTTCCGAGCGGGAGGCGAACACGATCATGACAGTAGAGACATTTTGAAATATTTCGCAGTATCCCACACCACAGTTAGTTCCCTGGGAAGCAAACCCCTTTAACTTTTGTTTTCAACATCAATATACAGTGGGCACCGAAACAGCATTTTAACAAGCTGCAGCGTTGGAGTTGATCAGCAGAAATGGCAGTGGTGGGATTCGAACCCACGCCCCTTTCGAGACTGGAACCTGGATCCAGCGCCTTAGACCGCTCGGCCACACTACCAGCCGGCCGCGCCTTCTTATTTTCTTGTATTTCCAATTGTGCTCCTGCATAACAACAGATGCAAAGTCACATGATAAGGGTTCCATGATTCCTCTCGGACTCGCACAGCTGCTGGGATGTCCTCTCGGACTGGCACAGCTACAATGTCAATTTCGCAGCAGATATTGATAGCCCATCAATCCAGACAAAAATCAATGGTAAACTGAGTCTATCTTCTCAGACTCTTTTCAGCTACAAATGTATCTGTGAGTGCTTAAGAATATGGGTTCGCTTATGATTTGGTCAAATAACCATGAGCTGCTTGACATTACTGCAATTTCGAATCTCGCTTTGCTAAATGATTTCGCCCATTGCTCGAAACAGGACGACTTTCACGTTTACACGGAACACCAAACACACCGGACTACAGGGAAAATGCACAAACCTGAGCAGGCCGTAATCCACATCATACCGTGCAGCATAGTTTCAGTCACTGTGTCTGTTTTTTTTTTTCAGAATAAGAGTCCCAAAGAATGTTCTCCACCCGAAAACCGGAGGTAACATTACAATCCGAGAACGACAGATCACATTGTGAGGATGCTCTGACCTCGGAGCCAGTTCTAGAAGCGACTTTCCTTGCCTTTTACCTTAACCGTGCAATGTGCTGCAGAGATGTTCACACCTGGACATGAGCCACATGGATACCAACTGCGTTGGAAACCTATGTGGGAATCGACGACAAGCGACTCGATAAATTTTGTTAAATTCCATGGTGCTTTTTAGAAATGCAGTTTCTGTTCACCTCAATCAAAACGGCAGTTTCTGAACATAGTAACAGAAGTCACAAGGTAATTACCTCACCGCACCCCCCACTCCGGAAGAGGTGCTAACTGCCCTTGAGTGCTTTTTGTTCTCGATGTGAAGAGCTTTCACGCCTGAGTCACCTTCACGTCTCTGGTTGCTGAGTGAATCACAAAGAAGGAATTTCACCAGAGCTGCAACTGCCTCACTTCTCCACTCGCCCTCCCCGTTTACATTTTCCTGCTCGTCAGTAATTTAAAGAAAACCAAATGGATGCGATGTCATTCTGTAGCCTCTCTGTCGATTCCTCCGTTTCAGTTCCAACATGACTTAGATCTCGGGGCGGACCTTAATACTAGCGACGCTATGAATGCGCAAGTCGAAAGGTTCCTCTGAGCGTGCAATTTCTTTCATTGCTGTTGCTGATTGAATGAGCCACTAACGTGCGAATTGCTCCAAAACATGATTCAGGATATCTGGTGCCAATTCTCGCACGTTGAATCACGATTGACAGCTTCCAAATGAGGTCTTTCTGAGACGACCTTGGGGTACATTTGACAAACAGACAAGTTCAGGAATTCGTGGTGCGCTGTGACACCAGAGCATCTGCTTCTTTCCTGTCTTTGAACCGAGCCGCCTGCGCAAGGAAGGCAAATGCGGTACTGCTTTTCGTGGAAGGATCAGAAGGCGGTAACTACACTCTCCAACAGAATGGCATATGATCAGAACCAGGTTGGAGAAAAACTTAACAACGCTTTGCACTGTAATTAAATGGAATTGCATTACATTTCACTACCAGAGCAGATTTGTTCAAGCAAATTCGAAGGCTGGTATGCAGATGGGAAAGCATGCAAGAAAGCTCAGCTCTTGTCCATGTAAAAGGCTGCAGTTGAAGAACAAAGCAGTTTCTGCCCAGTTTCGAACTGGGGACCTTTCGCGTGTGAGGCGAACGTGATGACCACTACACTACAGAAACAAGCCGGAGTCGGCAGTGCTGCGACTCAATGGCGTCCAACACTGAAAGTTGAATCCGTTCTACGTTTCACCTTTTTGTTTCCAATAGCTCGTTGTTGTCCAGCGTAATTGACATCTTGAAAACGTAAAAAAAAAAGACACGTTAAATTGATGACAAAATATAGACAAAGCTGTCGTCGATGTTTGTACCGTCGGGCGAGGTGGAATAGGCTGGGACGACTTTCCCTGCAGCGTAACAGCTGCGACATGACCTTATGGAAGGGTGGTTAACTAAGTTTTACCCAAGTTGGTGTGAGTTGAAAACTCGAGAGCATAGCTTTAAGGTGATTGGGCTGAAAGTGACAAAGGACCTGAGGCACATTTCCCACAAAGAAGGTTGTGCGTGTTTGGAATGATCTACCAGAGGAAGTGGAGGAGGCTATTACACTCAGAAAATTGCAAAGGTAATCGGGTGAGTTTCTGGATATGATGCGTTTAGAGGGATTGGGGCCAAATGCTGGGGAACGGGACTTGTTTAATTTTGGCGATGTGGTGAGCACGGATGAGGTCCACCGAAGTATCTTTTTCCACGATGTACCCCAATTACGTCATGTTACCGGCTTTAAAGGATTACTTTTTAGCGGAGTTTGCCATCGCAGTCTGTGGCACAAACATTTAGTCTGTTCGATTGCTCACGGGAGAGGTAGTATTGTGAAACACTGCAGAAACGAACGACTTCCTTACTTTAGCTCCGACTGACCATACTCTGCGAAATTTTCCCAGATCCTCTGCTGAGAATTTTTGCTGCTGGAAGTTACCTCAGAAACCCTGTTAAATCGAAATGTATTGAGCGAATCGCAAAACAGAAAGCATTTAACACGGAACACAAACAAACTGGCATATCCCATGCATTTTCAGACACAGAGATGCATGAATGCTAAATGTGAAACAGTCCGAGGGCATGAGTCATAAAGTAATCTCACAACTAACAACAGGGCATTTCCAAACGACTCTTTCAAAAAGCTCAACTTGCCTGGGATGGCAGAACTGTTTGCGATTTTCCGAGCGGGAGGCGAACACGATCATGACAGTAGAGACATTTTGAAATATTTGGCAGTATCCCACACCACAGTTAGTTCCCTGGGAAGCAAACCCCTTTAACTTTTGTTTTCAACATCAATATACAGTGGGCACCGAAACAGCATATTAACAAGCTGCAGCGTTGGAGTTGATCAGCAGAAATGGCAGTGGTGGGATTCGAACCCACGCCCCTTTCGAGACTGGAACCTGGATCCAGCGCCTTAGACCGCTCGGCCACACTACCAGCCGGCCGCGCCTTCTTATTTTCTTGTATTTCCAATTGTGCTCCTGCATAACAACAGATGCAAAGTCACATGATAAGGGTTCCATGATTCCTCTCGGACTCGCACAGCTGCTGGGATGTCCTCTCGGACTGGCACAGCTACAATGTCAATTTCGCAGCAGATATTGATAGCCCATCAATCCAGACAAAAATCAATGGTAAACTGAGTCTATCTTCTCAGACTCTTTTCAGCTACAAATGTATCTGTGAGTGCTTAAGAATATGGGTTCGCTTATGATTTGGTCAAATAACCATGAGCTGCTTGACATTACTGCAATTTCGAATCTCGCTTTGCTAAATGATTTCACCCATTGCTCGAAACAGGACGACTTTCACGTTTACACGGAACACCAAACACACCGGACTACAGGGAAAATGCACAAACCTGAGCAGGCCGTAATCCACATCATACCGTGCAGCATAGTTTCAGTCACTGTGTCTGTTTTTTTTTTCAGAATAAGAGTCCCAAAGAATGTTCTCCACCCGAAAACCGGAGGTAACATTACAATCCGAGAACGACAGATCACATTGTGAGGATGCTCTGACCTCGGAGCCAGTTCTAGAAGCGACTTTCCTTGCCTTTTACCTTAACCGTGCAATGTGCTGCAGAGATGTTCACACCTGGACATGAGCCACATGGATACCAACTGCGTTGGAAACCTATGTGGGAATCGACGACAAGCGACTCGATAAATTTTGTTAAATTCCATGGTGCTTTTTAGAAATGCAGTTTCTGTTCACCTCAATCAAAACGGCAGTTTCTGAACATAGTAACAGAAGTCACAAGGTAATTACCTCACCGCACCCCCCACTCCGGAAGAGGTGCTAACTGCCCTTGAGTGCTTTTTGTTCTCGATGTGAAGAGCTTTCACGCCTGAGTCACCTTCACGTCTCTGGTTGCTGAGTGAATCACAAAGAAGGAATTTCACCAGAGCTGCAACTGCCTCACTTCTCCACTCGCCCTCCCCGTTTACATTTTCCTGCTCGTCAGTAATTTAAAGAAAACCAAATGGATGAGATGTCATTCTGTAGCCTCTCTGTCGATTCCTCCGTTTCAGTTCCAACATGACTTAGATCTCGGTGCGGACCTTAATACTAGCGACGCTATGAATGCGCAAGTCGAAAGGTTCCTCTGAGCGTGCAATTTCTTTCATTGCTGTTGCTGATTGAATGAGCCACTAACGTGCGAATTGCTCCAAAACATGATTCAGGATATCTGGTGCCAATTCTCGCACGTTGAATCACGATTGACAGCTTCCAAATGAAGTCTTTCTGAGACGACCTTGGGGTACATTTGACAAACAGACAAGTTCAGGAATTCGTGGTGCGCTGTGACACCAGAGCATCTGCTTCTTTCCTGTCTTTGAACCGAGCCGCCTGCGCAAGGAAGGCAAATGCGGTACTGCTTTTCGTGGAAGGATCAGAAGGCGGTAACTACACTCTCCAACAGAATGGCATATGATCAGAACCAGGTTGGAGAAAAACTTAACAACGCTTTGCACTGTAATTAAATGGAATTGCATTACATTTCACTACCAGAGCAGATTTGTTCAAGCAAATTCGAAGGCTGGTATGCAGATGGGAAAGCATGCAAGAAAGCTCAGCTCTTGTCCATGTAAAAGGCTGCAGTTGAAGAACAAAGCAGTTTCTGCCCAGTTTCGAACTGGGGACCTTTCGCGTGTGAGGCGAACGTGATGACCACTACACTACAGAAACAAGCCGGAGTCGGCAGTGCTGCGACTCAATGGCGTCCAACACTGAAAGTTGAATCCGTTCTACGTTTCACCTTTTTGTTTCCAATAGCTCGTTGTTGTCCAGCGTAATTGACATCTTGAAAACGTAAAAAAAAAGACACGTTAAATTGATGACAAAATATAGACAAAGCTGTCGTCGATGTTTGTACCGTCGGGCGAGGTGGAATAGGCTGGGACGACTTTCCCTGCAGCGTAACAGCTGCGACATGACCTTATGGAAGTGTGGTTAACTAAGTTTTACCCAAGTTGGTGTGAGTTGAAAACTCGAGAGCATAGCTTTAAGGTGATTGGGCTGAAAGTGACAAAGGACCTGAGGCACATTTCCCACAAAGAAGGTTGTGCGTGTTTGGAATGATCTACCAGAGGAAGTGGAGGAGGCTATTACACTCAGAAAATTGCAAAGGTAATCGGGTGAGTTTCTGGATATGATGCGTTTAGAGGGATTGGGGCCAAATGCTGGGGAACGGGACTTGTTTAATTTTGGCGATGTGGTGAGCACGGATGAGGTCCACCGAAGTATCTTTTTCCACGATGTACCCCAATTACGTCATGTTACCGGCTTTAAAGGATTACTTTTTAGCGGAGTTTGCCATCGCAGTCTGTGGCACAAACATTTAGTCTGTTCGATTGCTCACGGGAGAGGTAGTATTGTGAAACACTGCAGAAACGAACGACTTCCTTACTTTAGCTCCGACTGACCATACTCTGCGAAATTTTCCCAGATCCTCTGCTGAGAATTTTTGCTGCTGGAAGTTACCTCAGAAACCCTGTTAAATCGAAATGTATTGAGCGAATCGCAAAACAGAAAGCATTTAACACGGAACACAAACAAACTGGCATATCTCATGCATTTTCAGACACAGAGATGCATGAATGCTAAATGTGAAACAGTCCGAGGGCATGAGTCATAAAGTAATCTCACAACTAACAACAGGGCATTTCCAAACGACTCTTTCAAAAAGCTCAACTTGCCTGGGATGGCAGAACTGATGGCGATTTTCCGAGCGGGAGGCGAACACGATCATGACAGTAGAGACATTTTGAAATATTTCGCAGTATCCCACACCACAGTTAGTTCCCTGGGAAGCAAACCCCTTTAACTTTTGTTTTCAACATCAATATACAGTGGGCACCGAAACAGCATTTTAACAAGCTGCAGCGTTGGAGTTGATCAGCAGAAATGGCAGTGGTGGGATTCGAACCCACGCCCCTTTCGAGACTGGAACCTGGATCCAGCGCCTTAGACCGCTCGGCCACACTACCAGCCGGCCGCGCCTTCTTATTTTCTTGTATTTCCAATTGTGCTCCTGCATAACAACAGGTGCAAAGTCACATGATAAGGGTTCCATGATTCCTCTCGGACTCGCACAGCTGCTGGGATGTCCTCTCGGACTGGCACAGCTACAATGTCAATTTCGCAGCAGATATTGATAGCCCATCAATCCAGACAAAAATCAATGGTAAACTGAGTCTATCTTCTCAGACTCTTTTCAGCTACAAATGTATCTGTGAGTGCTTAAGAATATGGGTTCGCTTATGATTTGGTCAAATAACCATGAGCTGCTTGACATTACTGCAATTTCGAATCTCGCTTTGCTAAATGATTTCACCCATTGCTCGAAACAGGACGACTTTCACGTTTACACGGAACACCAAACACACCGGACTACAGGGAAAATGCACAAACCTGAGCAGGCCGTAATCCACATCATACCGTGCAGCATAGTTTCAGTCACTGTGTCTGTTTTTTTTTCAGAATAAGAGTCCCAAAGAATGTTCTCCACCCGAAAACCGGAGGTAACATTACAATCCGAGAACGACAGATCACATTGTGAGGATGCTCTGACCTCGGAGCCAGTTCTAGAAGCGACTTTCCTTGCCTTTTACCTTAACCGTGCAATGTGCTGCAGAGATGTTCACACCTGGACATGAGCCACATGGATACCAACTGCGTTGGAAACCTATGTGGGAATCGACGACAAGCGACTCGATAAATTTTGTTAAATTCCATGGTGCTTTTTAGAAATGCAGTTTCTGTTCACCTCAATCAAAACGGCAGTTTCTGAACATAGTAACAGAAGTCACAAGGTAATTACCTCACCGCACCCCCCACTCCGGAAGAGGTGCTAACTGCCCTTGAGTGCTTTTTGTTCTCGATGTGAAGAGCTTTCACGCCTGAGTCACCTTCACGTCTCTGGTTGCTGAGTGAATCACAAAGAAGGAATTTCACCAGAGCTGCAACTGCCTCACTTCTCCACTCGCCCTCCCCGTTTACATTTTCCTGCTCGTCAGTAATTTAAAGAAAACCAAATGGATGCGATGTCATTCTGTAGCCTCTCTGTCGATTCCTCCGTTTCAGTTCCAACATGACTTAGATCTCGGGGCGGACCTTAATACTAGCGACGCTATGAATGCGCAAGTCGAAAGGTTCCTCTGAGCGTGCAATTTCTTTCATTGCTGTTGCTGATTGAATGAGCCACTAACGTGCGAATTGCTCCAAAACATGATTCAGGATATCTGGTGCCAATTCTCGCACGTTGAATCACGATTGACAGCTTCCAAATGAGGTCTTTCTGAGACGACCTTGGGGTACATTTGACAAACAGACAAGTTCAGGAATTCGTGGTGCGCTGTGACACCAGAGCATCTGCTTCTTTCCTGTCTTTGAACCGAGCCGCCTGCGCAAGGAAGGCAAATGCGGTACTGCTTTTCGTGGAAGGATCAGAAGGCGGTAACTACACTCTCCAACAGAATGGCATATGATCAGAACCAGGTTGGAGAAAAACTTAACAACGCTTTGCACTGTAATTAAATGGAATTGCATTACATTTCACTACCAGAGCAGATTTGTTCAAGCAAATTCGAAGGCTGGTATGCAGATGGGAAAGCATGCAAGAAAGCTCAGCTCTTGTCCATGTAAAAGGCTGCAGTTGAAGAACAAAGCAGTTTCTGCCCAGTTTCGAACTGGGGACTTTTCGCGTGTGAGGCGAACGTGATGACCACTACACTACAGAAACAAGCCGGAGTCGGCAGTGCTGCGACTCAATGGCGTCCAACACTGAAAGTTGAATCCGTTCTACGTTTCACCTTTTTGTTTCCAATAGCTCGTTGTTGTCCAGCGTAATTGACATCTTGAAAACGTAAAAAAAAAAGACACGTTAAATTGATGACAAAATATAGACAAAGCTGTCGTCGATGTTTGTACCGTCGGGCGAGGTGGAATAGGCTGGGACGACTTTCCCTGCAGCGTAACAGCTGCGACATGACCTTATGGAAGTGTGGTTAACTAAGTTTTACCCAAGTTGGTGTGAGTTGAAAACTCGAGAGCATAGCTTTAAGGTGATTGGGTTAAAAATGACAAAGGACCTGAGGCACATTTCCCACAAAGAAGGTTGTGCGTGTTTGGAATGATCTACCAGAGGAAGTGGAGGAGGCTATTACACTCAGAAAATTGCAAAGGTAATCGGGTGAGTTTCTGGATATGATGCGTTTAGAGGGATTGGGGCCAAATGCTGGGGAACGGGACTTGTTTAATTTTGGCGATGTGGTGAGCACGGATGAGGTCCACCGAAGTATCTTTTTCCACGATGTACCCCAATTACGTCATGTTACCGGCTTTAAAGGATTACTTTTTAGCGGAGTTTGCCATCGCAGTCTGTGGCACAAACATTTAGTCTGTTCGATTGCTCACGGGAGAGGTAGTATTGTGAAACACTGCAGAAACGAACGACTTCCTTACTTTAGCTCCGACTGACCATACTCTGCGAAATTTTCCCAGATCCTCTGCTGAGAATTTTTGCTGCTGGAAGTTACCTCAGAAACCCTGTTAAATCGAAATGTATTGAGCGAATCGCAAAACAGAAAGCATTTAACACGGAACACAAACAAACTGGCATATCTCATGCATTTTCAGACACAGAGATGCATGAATGCTAAATGTGAAACAGTCCGAGGGCATGAGTCATAAAGTAATCTCACAACTAACAACAGGGCATTTCCAAACGACTCTTTCAAAAAGCTCAACTTGCCTGGGATGGCAGAACTGTTTGCGATTTTCCGAGCGGGAGGCGAACACGATCATGACAGTAGAGACATTTTGAAATATTTCGCAGTATCCCACACCACAGTTAGTTCCCTGGGAAGCAAACCCCTTTAACTTTTGTTTTCAACATCAATATACAGTGGGCACCGAAACAGCATTTTAACAAGCTGCAGCGTTGGAGTTGATCAGCAGAAATGGCAGTGGTGGGATTCGAACCCACGCCCCTTTCGAGACTGGAACCTGGATCCAGCGCCTTAGACCGCTCGGCCACACTACCAGCCGGCCGCGCCTTCTTATTTTCTTGTATTTCCAATTGTGCTCCTGCATAACAACAGATGCAAAGTCACATGATAAGGGTTCCATGATTCCTCTCGGACTCGCACAGCTGCTGGGATGTCCTCTCGGACTGGCACAGCTACAATGTCAATTTCGCAGCAGATATTGATAGCCCATCAATCCAGACAAAAATCAATGGTAAACTGAGTCTATCTTCTCAGACTCTTTTCAGCTACAAATGTATCTGTGAGTGCTTAAGAATATGGGTTCGCTTATGATTTGGTCAAATAACCATGAGCTGCTTGACATTACTGCAATTTCGAATCTCGCTTTGCTAAATGATTTCACCCATTGCTCGAAACAGGACGACTTTCACGTTTACACGGAACACCAAACACACCGGACTACAGGGAAAATGCACAAACCTGAGCAGGCCGTAATCCACATCATACCGTGCAGCATAGTTTCAGTCACTGTGTCTGTTTTTTTTTTTCAGAATAAGAGTCCCAAAGAATGTTCTCCACCCGAAAACCGGAGGTAACATTACAATCCGAGAACGACAGATCACATTGTGAGGATGCTCTGGCCTCGGAGCCAGTTCTAGAAGCGACTTTCCTTGCCTTTTACCTTAACCGTGCAATGTGCTGCAGAGATGTTCACACCTGGACATGAGCCACATGGATACCAACTGCGTTGGAAACCTATGTGGGAATCGACGACAAGCGACTCGATAAATTTTGTTAAATTCCATGGTGCTTTTTAGAAATGCAGTTTCAGTTCACCTCAATCAAAACGGCAGTTTCTGAACATAGTAACAGAAGTCACAAGGTAATTACCTCACCGCACCCCCCACTCCGGAAGAGGTGCTAACTGCCCTTGAGTGCTTTTTGTTCTCGATGTGAAGAGCGTTCACGCCTGAGTCACCTTCACGTCTCTGGTTGCTGAGTGAATCACAAAGAAGGAATTTCACCAGAGCTGCAACTGCCTCACTTCTCCACTCGCCCTCCCCGTTTACATTTTCCTGCTCGTCAGTAATTTAAAGAAAACCAAATGGATGAGATGTCATTCTGTAGCCTCTCTGTCGATTCCTCCGTTTCAGTTCCAACATGACTTAGATCTCGGGGCGGACCTTAATACTAGCGACGCTATGAATGCGCAAGTCGAAAGGTTCCTCTGAGCGTGCAATTTCTTTCATTGCTGTTGCTGATTGAATGAGCCACTAACGTGCGAATTGCTCCAAAACATGATTCAGGATATCTGGTGCCAATTCTCGCACGTTGAATCACGATTGACAGCTTCCAAATGAGGTCTTTCTGAGACGACCTTGGGGTACATTTGACAAACATACAAGTTCAGGAATTCGTGGTGCGCTGTGACACCAGAGCATCTGCTTCTTTCCTGTCTTTGAACCGAGCCGCCTGCGCAAGGAAGGCAAATGCGGTACTGCTTTTCGTGGAAGGATCAGAAGGCGGTAACTACACTCTCCAACAGAATGGCATATGATCAGAACCAGGTTGGAGAAAAACTTAACAACGCTTTGCACTGTAATTAAATGGAATTGCATTACATTTCACTACCAGAGCAGATTTGTTCAAGCAAATTCGAAGGCTGGAATGCAGATGGGAAAGCATGCAAGAAAGCTCAGCTCTTGTCCATGTAAAAGGCTGCAGTTGAAGAACAAAGCAGTTTCTGCCCAGTTTCGAACTGGGGACCTTTCGCGTGTGAGGCGAACGTGATGACCACTACACTACAGAAACAAGCCGGAGTCGGCAGTGCTGCGACTCAATGGCGTCCAACACTGAAAGTTGAATCCGTTCTACGTTTCACCTTTTTGTTTCCAATAGCTCGTTGTTGTCCAGCGTAATTGACATCTTGAAAACGTAAAAAAAAAAGACACGTTAAATTGATGACAAAATATAGACAAAGCTGTCGTCAATGTTTGTACCGTCGGGCGAGGTGGAATAGGCTGGGACGACTTTCCCTGCAGCGTAACAGCTGCGACATGACCTTATGGAAGGGTGGTTAACTAAGTTTTACCCAAGTTGGTGTGAGTTGAAAACTCGAGAGCATAGCTTTAAGGTGATTGGGCTGAAAGTGACAAAGGACCTGAGGCACATTTCCCACAAAGAAGGTTGTGCGTGTTTGGAATGATCTACCAGAGGAAGTGGAGGAGGCTATTACACTCAGAAAATTGCAAAGGTAATCGGGTGAGTTTCTGGATATGATGCGTTTAGAGGGATTGGGGCCAAATGCTGGGGAACGGGACTTGTTTAATTTTGGCGATGTGGTGAGCACGGATGAGGTCCACCGAAGTATCTTTTTCCACGATGTACCCCAATTACGTCATGTTACCGGCTTTAAAGGATTACTCTCTGTCGATTCCTCCGTTTCAGTTCCAACATGACTTAGATCTCGGGGCGGACCTTAATACTAGCGACGCTATGAATGCGCAAGTCGAAAGGTTCCTCTGAGCGTGCAATTTCTTTCATTGCTGTTGCTGATTGAATGAGCCACTAACGTGCGAATTGCTCCAAAACATGATTCAGGATATCTGGTGCCAATTCTCGCACGTTGAATCACGATTGACAGCTTCCAAATGAAGTCTTTCTGAGACGACCTTGGGGTACATTTGACAAACAGACAAGTTCAGGAATTCGTGGTGCGCTGTGACACCAGAGCATCTGCTTCTTTCCTGTCTTTGAACCGAGCCGCCTGCGCAAGGAAGGCAAATGCGGTACTGCTTTTCGTGGAAGGATCAGAAGGCGGTAACTACACTCTCCAACAGAATGGCATATGATCAGAACCAGGTTGGAGAAAAACTTAACAACGCTTTGCACTGTAATTAAATGGAATTGCATTACATTTCACTACCAGAGCAGATTTGTTCAAGCAAATTCGAAGGCTGGTATGCAGATGGGAAAGCATGCAAGAAAGCTCAGCTCTTGTCCATGTAAAAGGCTGCAGTTGAAGAACAAAGCAGTTTCTGCCCAGTTTCGAACTGGGGACCTTTCGCGTGTGAGGCGAACGTGATGACCACTACACTACAGAAACAAGCCGGAGTCGGCAGTGCTGCGACTCAATGGCGTCCAACACTGAAAGTTGAATCCGTTCTACGTTTCACCTTTTTGTTTCCAATAGCTCGTTGTTGTCCAGCGTAATTGACATCTTGAAAACGTAAAAAAAAAAGACACGTTAAATTGATGACAAAATATAGACAAAGCTGTCGTCGATGTTTGTACCGTCGGGCGAGGTGGAATAGGCTGGGACGACTTTCCCTGCAGCGTAACAGCTGCGACATGACCTTATGGAAGTGTGGTTAACTAAGTTTTACCCAAGTTGGTGTGAGTTGAAAACTCGAGAGCATAGCTTTAAGGTGATTGGGCTGAAAGTGACAAAGGACCTGAGGCACATTTCCCACAAAGAAGGTTGTGCGTGTTTGGAATGATCTACCAGAGGAAGTGGAGGAGGCTATTACACTCAGAAAATTGCAAAGGTAATCGGGTGAGTTTCTGGATATGATGCGTTTAGAGGGATTGGGGCCAAATGCTGGGGAACGGGACTTGTTTAATTTTGGCGATGTGGTGAGCACGGATGAGGTCCACCGAAGTATCTTTTTCCACGATGTACCCCAATTACGTCATGTTACCGGCTTTAAAGGATTACTTTTTAGCGGAGTTTGCCATCGCAGTCTGTGGCACAAACATTTAGTCTGTTCGATTGCTCACGGGAGAGGTAGTATTGTGAAACACTGCAGAAACGAACGACTTCCTTACTTTAGCTCCGACTGACCATACTCTGCGAAATTTTCCCAGATCCTCTGCTGAGAATTTTTGCTGCTGGAAGTTACCTCAGAAACCCTGTTAAATCGAAATGTATTGAGCGAATCGCAAAACAGAAAGCATTTAACACGGAACACAAACAAACTGGCATATCTCATGCATTTTCAGACACAGAGATGCATGAATGCTAAATGTGAAACAGTCCGAGGGCATGAGTCATAAAGTAATCTCACAACTAACAACAGGGCATTTCCAAACGACTCTTTCAAAAAGCTCAACTTACCTGGGATGGCAGAACTGTTTGCGATTTTCCGAGCGGGAGGCGAACACGATCATGACAGTAGAGACATTTTGAAATATTTCGCAGTATCCCACACCACAGTTAGTTCCCTGGGAAGCAAACCCCTTTAACTTTTGTTTTCAACATCAATATACAGTGGGCACCGAAACAGCATTTTAACAAGCTGCAGCGTTGGAGTTGATCAGCAGAAATGGCAGTGGTGGGATTCGAACCCACGCCCCTTTCGAGACTGGAACCTGGATCCAGCGCCTTAGACCGCTCGGCCACACTACCAGCCGGCCGCGCCTTCTTATTTTCTTGTATTTCCAATTGTGCTCCTGCATAACAACAGATGCAAAGTCACATGATAAGGGTTCCATGATTCCTCTCGGACTCGCACAGCTGCTGGGATGTCCTCTCGGACTGGCACAGCTACAATGTCAATTTCGCAGCAGATATTGATAGCCCATCAATCCAGACAAAAATCAATGGTAAACTGAGTCTATCTTCTCAGACTCTTTTCAGCTACAAATGTATCTGTGAGTGCTTAAGAATATGGGTTCGCTTATGATTTGGTCAAATAACCATGAGCTGCTTGACATTACTGCAATTTCGAATCTCGCTTTGCTAAATGATTTCACCCATTGCTCGAAACAGGACGACTTTCACGTTTACACGGAACACCAAACACACCGGACTACAGGGAAAATGCACAAACCTGAGCAGGCCGTAATCCACATCATACCGTGCAGCATAGTTTCAGTCACTGTGTCTGTTTTTTTTTCAGAATAAGAGTCCCAAAGAATGTTCTCCACCCGAAAACCGGAGGTAACATTACAATCCGAGAACGACAGATCACATTGTGAGGATGCTCTGACCTCGGAGCCAGTTCTAGAAGCCACTTTCCTTGCCTTTTACCTTAACCGTGCAATGTGCTGCAGAGATGTTCACACCTGGACATGAGCCACATGGATACCAACTGCGTTGGAAACCTATGTGGGAATCGACGACAAGCGACTCGATAAATTTTGTTAAATTCCATGGTGCTTTTTAGAAATGCAGTTTCTGTTCACCTCAATCAAAACGGCAGTTTCTGAACATAGTAACAGAAGTCACAAGGTAATTACCTCACCGCACCCCCCACTCCGGAAGAGGTGCTAACTGCCCTTGAGTGCTTTTTGTTCTCGATGTGAAGAGCTTTCACGCCTGAGTCACCTTCACGTCTCTGGTTGCTGAGTGAATCACAAAGAAGGAATTTCACCAGAGCTGCAACTGCCTCACTTCTCCACTCGCCCTCCCCGTTTACATTTTCCTGCTCGTCAGTAATTTAAAGAAAACCAAATGGATGCGATGTCATTCTGTAGCCTCTCTGTCGATTCCTCCGTTTCAGTTCCAACATGACTTAGATCTCGGGGCGGACCTTAATACTAGCGACGCTATGAATGCGCAAGTCGAAAGGTTCCTCTGAGCGTGCAATTTCTTTCATTGCTGTTGCTGATTGAATGAGCCACTAACGTGCGAATTGCTCCAAAACATGATTCAGGATATCTGGTGCCAATTCTCGCACGTTGAATCACGATTGACAGCTTCCAAATGAGGTCTTTCTGAGACGACCTTGGGGTACATTTGACAAACAGACAAGTTCAGGAATTCGTGGTGCGCTGTGACACCAGAGCATCTGCTTCTTTCCTGTCTTTGAACCGAGCCGCCTGCGCAAGGAAGGCAAATGCGGTACTGCTTTTCGTGGAAGGATCAGAAGGCGGTAACTACACTCTCCAACAGAATGGCATATGATCAGAACCAGGTTGGAGAAAAACTTAACAACGCTTTGCACTGTAATTAAATGGAATTGCATTACATTTCACTACCAGAGCAGATTTGTTCAAGCAAATTCGAAGGCTGGTATGCAGATGGGAAAGCATGCAAGAAAGCTCAGCTCTTGTCCATGTAAAAGGCTGCAGTTGAAGAACAAAGCAGTTTCTGCCCAGTTTCGAACTGGGGACCTTTCGCGTGTGAGGCGAACGTGATGACCACTACACTACAGAAACAAGCCGGAGTCGGCAGTGCTGCGACTCAATGGCGTCCAACACTGAAAGTTGAATCCGTTCTACGTTTCACCTTTTTGTTTCCAATAGCTCGTTGTTGTCCAGCGTAATTGACATCTTGAAAACGTAAAAAAAAAAGACACGTTAAATTGATGACAAAATATAGACAAAGCTGTCGTCGATGTTTGTACCGTCGGGCGAGGTGGAATAGGCTGGGACGACTTTCCCTGCAGCGTAACAGCTGCGACATGACCTTATGGAAGTGTGGTTAACTAAGTTTTACCCAAGTTGGTGTGAGTTGAAAACTCGAGAGCATAGCTTTAAGGTGATTGGGCTGAAAGTGACAAAGGACCTGAGGCACATTTCCCACAAAGAAGGTTGTGCGTGTTTGGAATGATCTACCAGAGGAAGTGGAGGAGGCTATTACACTCAGAAAATTGCAAAGGTAATCGGGTGAGTTTCTGGATATGATGCGTTTAGAGGGATTGGGGCCAAATGCTGGGGAACGGGACTTGTTTAATTTTGGCGATGTGGTGAGCACGGATGAGGTCCACCGAAGTATCTTTTTCCACGATGTACCCCAATTACGTCATGTTACCGGCTTTAAAGGATTACTTTTTAGCGGAGTTTGCCATCGCAGTCTGTGGCACAAACATTTAGTCTGTTCGATTGCTCACGGGAGAGGTAGTATTGTGAAACACTGCAGAAACGAACGACTTCCTTACTTTAGCTCCGACTGACCATACTCTGCGAAATTTTCCCAGATCCTCTGCTGAGAATTTTTGCTGCTGGAAGTTACCTCAGAAACCCTGTTAAATCGAAATGTATTGAGCGAATCGCAAAACAGAAAGCATTTAACACGGAACACAAACAAACTGGCATATCCCATGCATTTTCAGACACAGAGATGCATGAATGCTAAATGTGAAACAGTCCGAGGGCATGAGTCATAAAGTAATCTCACAACTAACAACAGGGCATTTCCAAACGACTCTTTCAAAAAGCTCAACTTGCCTGGGATGGCAGAACTGTTTGCGATTTTCCGAGCGGGAGGCGAACACGATCATGACAGTAGAGACATTTTGAAATATTTGGCAGCATCCCACACCACGGTTAGTTCCCTGGGAAGCAAACCCCTTTAACTTTTGTTTTCAACATCAATATACAGTGGGCACCGAAACAGCATTTTAACAAGCTGCAGCGTTGGAGTTGATCAGCAGAAATGGCAGTGGTGGGATTCGAACCCACGCCCCTTTCGAGACTGGAACCTGGACCCAGCGCCTTAGACCGCTCGGCCACACTACCAGCCGGCCGCGCCTTCTTATTTTCTTGTATTTCCAATTGTGCTCCTGCATAACAACAGATGCAAAGTCACATGATAAGGGTTCCATGATTCCTCTCGGACTCGCACAGCTGCTGGGATGTCCTCTCGGACTGGCACAGCTACAATGTCAATTTCGCAGCAGATATTGATAGCCCATCAATCCAGACAAAAATCAATGGTAAACTGAGTCTATCTTCTCAGACTCTTTTCAGCTACAAATGTATCTGTGAGTGCTTAAGAATATGGGTTCGCTTATGATTTGGTCAAATAACCATGAGCTGCTTGACATTACTGCATTTTCGAATCTCGCTTTGCTAAATGATTTCACCCATTGCTCGAAACAGGACGACTTTCACGTTTACACGGAACACCAAACACACCGGACTACAGGGAAAATGCACAAACCTGAGCAGGCCGTAATCCACATCATACCGTGCAGCATAGTTTCAGTCACTGTGTCTGTTTTTTTTTCAGAATAAGAGTCCCAAAGAATGTTCGCCACCCGAAAACCGGAGGTAACATTACAATCCGAGAACGACAGATCACATTGTGAGGATGCTCTGACCTCGGAGCCAGTTCTAGAAGCGACTTTCCTTGCCTTTTACCTTAACCGTGCAATGTGCTGCAGAGATGTTCACACCTGGACATGAGCCACATGGATACCAACTGCGTTGGAAACCTATGTGGGAATCGACGACAAGCGACTCGATAAATTTTGTTAAATTCCATGGTGCTTTTTAGAAATGCAGTTTCAGTTCACCTCAATCAAAACGGCAGTTTCTGAACATAGTAACAGAAGTCACAAGGTAATTACCTCACCGCACCCCCCACTCCGGAAGAGGTGCTAACTGCCCTTGAGTGCTTTTTGTTCTCGATGTGAAGAGCGTTCACGCCTGAGTCACCTTCACGTCTCTGGTTGCTGAGTGAATCACAAAGAAGGAATTTCACCAGAGCTGCAACTGCCTCACTTCTCCACTCGCCCTCCCCGTTTACATTTTCCTGCTCGTCAGTAATTTAAAGAAAACCAAATGGATGCGATGTCATTCTGTAGCCTCTCTGTCGATTCCTCCGTTTCAGTTCCAACATGACTTAGATCTCGGGGCGGACCTTAATACTAGCGACGCTATGAATGCGCAAGTCGAAAGGTTCCTCTGAGCGTGCAATTTCTTTCATTGCTGTTGCTGATTGAATGAGCCACTAACGTGCGAATTGCTCCAAAACATGATTCAGGATATCTGGTGCCAATTCTCGCACGTTGAATCACGATTGACAGCTTCCAAATGAGGTCTTTCTGAGACGACCTTGGGGTACATTTGACAAACAGACAAGTTCAGGAATTCGTGGTGCGCTGTGACACCAGAGCATCTGCTTCTTTCCTGTCTTTGAACCGAGCCGCCTGCGCAAGGAAGGCAAATGCGGTACTGCTTTTCGTGGAAGGATCAGAAGGCGGTAACTACACTCTCCAACAGAATGGCATATGATCAGAACCAGGTTGGAGAAAAACTTAACAACGCTTTGCACTGTAATTAAATGGAATTGCATTACATTTCACTACCAGAGCAGATTTGTTCAAGCAAATTCGAAGGCTGGTATGCAGATGGGAAAGCATGCAAGAAAGCTCAGCTCTTGTCCATGTAAAAGGCTGCAGTTGAAGAACAAAGCAGTTTCTGCCCAGTTTCGAACTGGGGACCTTTCGCGTGTGAGGCGAACGTGATGACCACTACACTACAGAAACAAGCCGGAGTCGGCAGTGCTGCGACTCAAAGGCGTCCAACACTGAAAGTTGAATCCGTTCTACGTTTCACCTTTTTGTTTCCAATGGCTCGTTGTTGTCCAGCGTAATTGACATCTTGAAAACGTAAAAAAAAAAGACACGTTAAATTGATGACAAAATATAGACAAAGCTGTCGTCGATGTTTGTACCGTCGGGCGAGGTGGAATAGGCTGGGACGACTTTCCCTGCAGCGTAACAGCTGCGACATGACCTTATGGAAGTGTGGTTAACTAAGTTTTACCCAAGTTGGTGTGAGTTGAAAACTCGAGAGCATAGCTTTAAGGTGATTGGGCTGAAAGTGACAAAGGACCTGAGGCACATTTCCCACAAAGAAGGTTGTGCTTGTTTGGAATGATCTACCAGAGGAAGTGGAGGAGGCTATTACACTCAGAAAATTGCAAAGGTAATCGGGTGAGTTTCTGGATATGATGCGTTTAGAGGGATTGGGGCCAAATGCTGGGGAACGGGACTTGTTTAATTTTGGCGATGTGGTGAGCACGGATGAGGTCCACCGAAGTATCTTTTTCCACGATGTACCCCAATTACGTCATGTTACCGGCTTTAAAGGATTACTTTTTAGCGGAGTTTGCCATCGCAGTCTGTGGCACAAACATTTAGTCTGTTCGATTGCTCACGGGAGAGGTAGTATTGTGAAACACTGCAGAAACGAACGACTTCCTTACTTTAGCTCCGACTGACCATACTCTGCGAAATTTTCCCAGATCCTCTGCTGAGAATTTTTGCTGCTGGAAGTTACCTCAGAAACCCTGTTAAATCGAAATGTATTGAGCGAATCGCAAAACAGAAAGCATTTAACACGGAACACAAACAAACTGGCATATCCCATGCATTTTCAGACACAGAGATGCATGAATGCTAAATGTGAAACAGTCCGAGGGCATGAGTCATAAAGTAATCTCACAACTAACAACAGGGCATTTCCAAACGACTCTTTCAAAAAGCTCAACTTGCCTGGGATGGCAGAACTGTTTGCGATTTTCCGAGCGGGAGGCGAACACGATCATGACAGTAGAGACATTTTGAAATATTTGGCAGTATCCCACACCACAGTTAGTTCCCTGGGAAGCAAACCCCTTTAACTTTTGTTTTCAACATCAATATACAGTGGGCACCGAAACAGCATTTTAACAAGCTGCAGCGTTGGAGTTGATCAGCAGAAATGGCAGTGGTGGGATTCGAACCCACGCCCCTTTCGAGACTGGAACCTGGATCCAGCGCCTTAGACCGCTCGGCCACACTACCAGCCGGCCGCGCCTTCTTATTTTCTTGTATTTCCAATTGTGCTCCTGCATAACAACAGATGCAAAGTCACATGATAAGGGTTCCATGATTCCTCTCGGACTCGCACAGCTGCTGGGATGTCCTCTCGGACTGGCACAGCTACAATGTCAATTTCGCAGCAGATATTGATAGCCCATCAATCCAGACAAAAATCAATGGTAAACTGAGTCTATCTTCTCAGACTCTTTTCAGCTACAAATGTATCTGTGAGTGCTTAAGAATATGGGTTCGCTTATGATTTGGTCAAATAACCATGAGCTGCTTGACATTACTGCAATTTCGAATCTCGCTTTGCTAAATGATTTCACCCATTGCTCGAAACAGGACGACTTTCACGTTTACACGGAACACCAAACACACCGGACTACAGGGAAAATGCACAAACCTGAGCAGGCCGTAATCCACATCATACCGTGCAGCATAGTTTCAGTCACTGTGTCTGTTTTTTTTTTCAGAATAAGAGTCCCAAAGAATGTTCTCCACCCGAAAACCGGAGGTAACATTACAATCCGAGAACGACAGATCACATTGTGAGGATGCTCTGGCCTCGGAGCCAGTTCTAGAAGCGACTTTCCTTGCCTTTTACCTTAACCGTGCAATGTGCTGCAGAGATGTTCACACCTGGACATGAGCCACATGGATACCAACTGCGTTGGAAACCTATGTGGGAATCGACGACAAGCGACTCGATAAATTTTGTTAAATTCCATGGTGCTTTTTAGAAATGCAGTTTCAGTTCACCTCAATCAAAACGGCAGTTTCTGAACATAGTAACAGAAGTCACAAGGTAATTACCTCACCGCACCCCCCACTCCGGAAGAGGTGCTAACTGCCCTTGAGTGCTTTTTGTTCTCGATGTGAAGAGCGTTCACGCCTGAGTCACCTTCACGTCTCTGGTTGCTGAGTGAATCACAAAGAAGGAATTTCACCAGAGCTGCAACTGCCTCACTTCTCCACTCGCCCTCCCCGTTTACATTTTCCTGCTCGTCAGTAATTTAAAGAAAACCAAATGGATGAGATGTCATTCTGTAGCCTCTCTGTCGATTCCTCCGTTTCAGTTCCAACATGACTTAGATCTCGGGGCGGACCTTAATACTAGCGACGCTATGAATGCGCAAGTCGAAAGGTTCCTCTGAGCGTGCAATTTCTTTCATTGCTGTTGCTGATTGAATGAGCCACTAACGTGCGAATTGCTCCAAAACATGATTCAGGATATCTGGTGCCAATTCTCGCACGTTGAATCACGATTGACAGCTTCCAAATGAGGTCTTTCTGAGACGACCTTGGGGTACATTTGACAAACAGACAAGTTCAGGAATTCGTGGTGCGCTGTGACACCAGAGCATCTGCTTCTTTCCTGTCTTTGAACCGAGCCGCCTGCGCAAGGAAGGCAAATGCGGTACTGCTTTTCGTGGAAGGATCAGAAGGCGGTAACTACACTCTCCAACAGAATGGCATCTGATCAGAACCAGGTTGGAGAAAAACTTAACAACGCTTTGCACTGTAATTAAATGGAATTGCATTACATTTCACTACCAGAGCAGATTTGTTCAAGCAAATTCGAAGGCTGGAATGCAGATGGGAAAGCATGCAAGAAAGCTCAGCTCTTGTCCATGTAAAAGGCTGCAGTTGAAGAACAAAGCAGTTTCTGCCCAGTTTCGAACTGGGGACCTTTCGCGTGTGAGGCGAACGTGATGACCACTACACTACAGAAACAAGCCGGAGTCGGCAGTGCTGCGACTCAATGGCGTCCAACACTGAAAGTTGAATCCGTTCTACGTTTCACCTTTTTGTTTCCAATAGCTCGTTGTTGTCCAGCGTAATTGACATCTTGAAAACGTAAAAAAAAAAGACACGTTAAATTGATGACAAAATATAGACAAAGCTGTCGTCGATGTTTGTACCGTCGGGCGAGGTGGAATAGGCTGGGACGACTTTCCCTGCAGCGTAACAGCTGCGACATGACCTTATGGAAGGGTGGTTAACTAAGTTTTACCCAAGTTGGTGTGAGTTGAAAACTCGAGAGCATAGCTTTAAGGTGATTGGGCTGAAAGTGACAAAGGACCTGAGGCACATTTCCCACAAAGAAGGTTGTGCGTGTTTGGAATGATCTACCAGAGGAAGTGGAGGAGGCTATTACACTCAGAAAATTGCAAAGGTAATCGGGTGAGTTTCTGGATATGATGCGTTTAGAGGGATTGGGGCCAAATGCTGGGGAACGGGACTTGTTTAATTTTGGCGATGTGGTGAGCACGGATGAGGTCCACCGAAGTATCTTTTTCCACGATGTACCCCAATTACGTCATGTTACCGGCTTTAAAGGATTACTTTTTAGCGGAGTTTGCCATCGCAGTCTGTGGCACAAACATTTAGTCTGTTCGATTGCTCACGGGAGAGGTAGTATTGTGAAACACTGCAGAAACGAACGACTTCCTTACTTTAGCTCCGACTGACCATACTCTGCGAAATTTTCCCAGATCCTCTGCTGAGAATTTTTGCTGCTGGAAGTTACCTCAGAAACCCTGTTAAATCGAAATGTATTGAGCGAATCGCAAAACAGAAAGCATTTAACACGGAACACAAACAAACTGGCATATCCCATGCATTTTCAGACACAGAGATGCATGAATGCTAAATGTGATACAGTCCGAGGGCATGAGTCATAAAGTAATCTCACAACTAACAACAGGGCATTTCCAAACGACTCTTTCAAAAAGCTCAACTTGCCTGGGATGGCAGAACTGTTTGCGATTTTCCGAGCGGGAGGCGAACACGATCATGACAGTAGAGACATTTTGAAATATTTGGCAGTATCCCACACCACAGTTAGTTCCCTGGGAAGCAAACCCCTTTAACTTTTGTTTTCAACATCAATATACAGTGGGCACCGAAACAGCATTTTAACAAGCTGCAGCGTTGGAGTTGATCAGCAGAAATGGCAGTGGTGGGATTCGAACCCACGCCCCTTTCGAGACTGGAACCTGGATCCAGCGCCTTAGACCGCTCGGCCACACTACCAGCCGGCCGCGCCTTCTTATTTTCTTGTATTTCCAATTGTGCTCCTGCATAACAACAGATGCAAAGTCACATGATAAGGGTTCCATGATTCCTCTCGGACTCGCACAGCTGCTGGGATGTCCTCTCGGACTGGCACAGCTACAATGTCAATTTCGCAGCAGATATTGATAGCCCATCAATCCAGACAAAAATCAATGGTAAACTGAGTCTATCTTCTCAGACTCTTTTCAGCGACAAATGTATCTGTGAGTGCTTAAGAATATGGGTTCGCTTATGATTTGGTCAAATAACCATGAGCTGCTTGACATTACTGCAATTTCGAATCTCGCTTTGCTAAATGATTTCACCCATTGCTCGAAACAGGACGACTTTCACGTTTACACGGAACACCAAACACACCGGACTACAGGGAAAATGCACAAACCTGAGCAGGCCGTAATCCACATCATACCGTGCAGCATAGTTTCAGTCACTGTGTCTGTTTTTTTTTTTCAGAATAAGAGTCCCAAAGAATGTTCTCCACCCGAAAACCGGAGGTAACATTACAATCCGAGAACGACAGATCACATTGTGAGGATGCTCTGACCTCGGAGCCAGTTCTAGAAGCGACTTTCCTTGCCTTTTACCTTAACCGTGCAATGTGCTGCAGAGATGTTCACACCTGGACATGAGCCACATGGATACCAACTGCGTTGGAAACCTATGTGGGAATCGACGACAAGCGACTCGATAAATTTTGTTAAATTCCATGGTGCTTTTTAGAAATGCAGTTTCTGTTCACCTCAATCAAAACGGCAGTTTCTGAACATAGTAACAGAAGTCACAAGGTAATTACCTCACCGCACCCCCCACTCCGGAAGAGGTGCTAACTGCCCTTGAGTGCTTTTTGTTCTCGATGTGAAGAGCTCGGAGCCAGTTCTAGAAGCCACTTTCCTTGCCTTTTACCTTAACCGTGCAATGTGCTGCAGAGATGTTCACACCTGGACATGAACCACATGGATACCAACTGCGTTGGAAACCTATGTGGGAATCGACGACAAGCGACTCGATAAATTTTGTTAAATTCCATGGTGCTTTTTAGAAATGCAGTTTCTGTTCACCTCAATCAAAACGGCAGTTTCTGAACATAGTAACAGAAGTCACAAGGTAATTACCTCACCGCACCCCCCACTCCGGAAGAGGTGCTAACTGCCCTTGAGTGCTTTTTGTTCTCGATGTGAAGAGCTTTCGCGCCTGAGTCACCTTCACGTCTCTGGTTGCTGAGTGAATCACAAAGAAGGAATTTCACCAGAGCTGCAACTGCCTCACTTCTCCACTCGCCCTCCCCGTTTACATTTTCCTGCTCGTCAGTAATTTAAAGAAAACCAAATGGAAGCGATGTCATTCTGTAGCCTCTCTGTCGATTCCTCCGTTTCAGTTCCAACATGACTTAGATCTCGGGGCGGACCTTAATACTAGCGACGCTATGAATGCGCAAGTCGAAAGGTTCCTCTGAGAGTGCAATTTCTTTCATTGCTGTTGCTGATTGAATGAGCCACTAACGTGCGAATTGCTCCAAAACATGATTCAGGATATCTGGTGCCAATTCTCGCACGTTGAATCACGATTGACAGCTTCCAAATGAGGTCTTTCTGAGACGACCTTGGGGTACATTTGACAAACAGACAAGTTCAGGAATTCGTGGTGCGCTGTGACACCAGAGCATCTGCTTCTTTCCTGTCTTTGAACCGAGCCGCCTGCGCAAGGAAGGCAAATGCGGTACTGCTTTTCGTGGAAGGATCAGAAGGCGGTAACTACACTCTCCAACAGAATGGCATATGATCAGAACCAGGTTGGAGAAAAACTTAACAACGCTTTGCACTGTAATTAATTGGAATTGCATTACATTTCACTCCCAGAGCAGATTTGTTCAAGCAAATTCGAAGGCTGGTATGCAGATGGGAAAGCATGCAAGAAAGCTCAGCTCTTGTCCATGTAAAAGGCTGCAGTTGAAGAACAAAGCAGTTTCTGCCCAGTTTCGAACTGGGGACTTTTCGCGTGTGAGGCGAACGTGATGACCACTACACTACAGAAACAAGCCGGAGTCGGCAGTGCTGCGACTCAATGGCGTCCGACACTGAAAGTTGAATCCGTTCTACGTTTCACCTTTTTGTTTCCAATAGCTCGTTGTTGTCCAGCGTAATTGACATCTTGAAAACGTAAAAAAAAAAGACACGTTAAATTGATGACAAAATATAGACAAAGCTGTCGTCGATGTTTGTACCGTCGGGCGAGGTGGAATAGGCTGGGACGACTTTCCCTGCAGCGTTACAGCTGCGACATGACCTTATGGAAGGGTGGTTAACTGAGTTTTACCCAAGTTGGTGTGAGTTGAAAACTCGAGAGCATAGCTTTAAGGTGATTGGGCTGAAAGTGACAAAGGACCTGAGGCACATTTCCCACAAAGAAGGTTGTGCGTGTTTGGAATGATCTACCAGAGGAAGTGGAGGAGGCTATTACACTCAGAAAATTGCAAAGGTAATCGGGTGAGTTTCTGGATATGATGCGTTTAGAGGGATTGGGGCCAAATGCTGGGGAACGGGACTTGTTTAATTTTGGCGATGTGGTGAGCACGGATGAGGTCCACCGAAGTATCTTTTTCCACGATGTACCCCAATTACGTCATGTTACCGGCTTTAAAGGATTACTTTTTAGCGGAGTTTGCCATCGCAGTCTGTGGCACAAACATTTAGTCTGTTCGACTGCTCACGGGAGAGGTAGTATTGTGAAACACTGCAGAAACGAACGACTTCCTTACTTTAGCTCCGACTGACCATACTCTGCGAAATTTTCCCAGATCCTCTGCTGAGAATTTTTGCTGCTGGAAGTTACCTCAGAAACCCTGTTAAATCGAAATGTATTGAGCGAATCGCAAAACAGAAAGCATTTAACACGGAACACAAACAAACTGGCATATCTCATGCATTTTCAGACACAGAGATGCATGAATGCTAAATGTGATACAGTCCGAGGGCATGAGTCATAAAGTAATCTCACAACTAACAACAGGGCATTTCCAAACGACTCTTTCAAAAAGCTCAACTTGCCTGGGATGGCAGAACTGTTTGCGATTTTCCGAGCGGGAGGCTCATGACAGTAGAGACATTTTGAAATATTTGGCAGTATCCCACACCACAGTTAGTTCCCTGGGAAGCAAACCCCTTTAACTTTTGTTTTCAACATCAATATACAGTGGGCACCGAAACAGCATTTTAACAAGCTGCAGCGTTGGAGTTGATCAGCAGAAATGGCAGTGGTGGGATTCGAACCCACGCCCCTTTCGAGACTGGAACCTGGATCCAGCGCCTTAGACCGCTCGGCCACACTACCAGCCGGCCGCGCCTCCTCATTTTCTTGTATTTCCAATTGTGCTCCTGCATAACAACAGATGCAAAGTCACATGATAAGGGTTCCATGATTCCTCTCGGACTCGCACAGCTGCTGGGATGTCCTCTCGGACTGGCACAGCTACAATGTCAATTTCGCAGCAGATATTGATAGCCCATCAATCCAGACAAAAATCAATGGTAAACTGAGTCTATCTTCTCAGACTCTTTTCAGCTACAAATGTATCTGTGAGTGCTTAAGAATATGGGTTCGCTTATGATTTGGTCAAATAACCATGAGCTGCTTGACATTACTGCAATTTCGAATCTCGCTTTGCTAAATGATTTCACCCATTGCTCGAAACAGGACGACTTTCACGTTTACACGGAACACCAAACACACCGGACTACAGGGAAAATGCACAAACCTGAGCAGGCCGTAATCCACATCATACCGTGCAGCATAGTTTCAGTCACTGTGTCTGTTTTTTTTTTCAGAATAAGAGTCCCAAAGAATGTTCTCCACCCGAAAACCGGAGGTAACATTACAATCCGAGAACGACAGATCACATTGTGAGAATGCTCTGACCTCGGAGCCAGTTCTAGAAGCCACTTTCCTTGCCTTTTACCTTAACCGTGCAATGTGCTGCAGAGATGTTCACACCTGGACATGAGCCACATGGATACCAACTGCGTTGGAAACCTATGTGGGAATCGACGACAAGCGACTCGATAAATTTTGTTAAATTCCATGGTGCTTTTTAGAAATGCAGTTTCTGTTCACCTCAATCAAAACGGCAGTTTCTGAACATAGTAACAGAAGTCACAAGGTAATTACCTCACCGCACCCCCCCACTCCGGAAGAGGTGCTAACTGCCCTTGAGTGCTTTTTGTTCTCGATGTGAAGAGCTCGGAGCCAGTTCTAGAAGCCACTTTCCTTGCCTTTTACCTTAACCGTGCAATGTGCTGCAGAGATGTTCACACCTGGACATGAGCCACATGGATACCAACTGCGTTGGAAACCTATGTGGGAATCGACGACAAGCGACTCGATAAATTTTGTTAAATTCCATGGTGCTTTTTAGAAATGCAGTTTCTGTTCACCTCAATCAAAACGGCAGTTTCTGAACATAGTAACAGAAGTCACAAGGTAATTACCTCACCGCACCCCCCACTCCGGAAGAGGTGCTAACTGCCCTTGAGTGCTTTTTGTTCTCGATGTGAAGAGCTTTCACGCCTGAGTCACCTTCACGTCTCTGGTTGCTGAGTGAATCACAAAGAAGGAATTTCACCAGAGCTGCAACTGCCTCACTTCTCCACTCGCCCTCCCCGTTTACATTTTCCTGCTCGTCAGTAATTTAAAGAAAACCAAATGGAAGCGATGTCATTCTGTAGCCTCTCTGTCGATTCCTCCGTTTCAGTTCCAACATGACTTAGATCTCGGGGCGGACCTTAATACTAGCGACGCTATGAATGCGCAAGTCGAAAGGTTCCTCTGAGAGTGCAATTTCTTTCATTGCTGTTGCTGATTGAATGAGCCACTAACGTGCGAATTGCTCCAAAACATGATTCAGGATATCTGGTGCCAATTCTCGCACGTTGAATCACGATTGACAGCTTCCAAATGAGGTCTTTCTGAGACGACCTTGGGGTACATTTGACAAACAGACAAGTTCAGGAATTCGTGGTGCGCTGTGACACCAGAGCATCTGCTTCTTTCCTGTCTTTGAACCGAGCCGCCTGCGCAAGGAAGGCAAATGCGGTACTGCTTTTCGTGGAAGGATCAGAAGGCGGTAACTACACTCTCCAACAGAATGGCATATGATCAGAACCAGGTTGGAGAAAAACTTAACAACGCTTTGCACTGTAATTAAATGGAATTGCATTACATTTCACTCCCAGAGCAGATTTGTTCAAGCAAATTCGAAGGCTGGTATGCAGATGGGAAAGCATGCAAGAAAGCTCAGCTCTTGTCCATGTAAAAGGCTGCAGTTGAAGAACAAAGCAGTTTCTGCCCAGTTTCGAACTGGGGACCTTTCGCGTGTGAGGCGAACGTGATGACCACTACACTACAGAAACAAGCCGGAGTCGGCAGTGCTGCGACTCAATGGCGTCCGACACTGAAAGTTGAATCCGTTCTACGTTTCACCTTTTTGTTTCCAATAGCTCGTTGTTGTCCAGCGTAATTGACATCTTGAAAACGTAAAAAAAAAAGACACGTTAAATTGATGACAAAATATAGACAAAGCTGTCGTCGATGTTTGTACCGTCGGGCGAGGTGGAATAGGCTGGGACGACTTTCCCTGCAGCGTTACAGCTGCGACATGACCTTATGGAAGGGTGGTTAACTGAGTTTTACCCAAGTTGGTGTGAGTTGAAAACTCGAGAGCATAGCTTTAAGGTGATTGGGCTGAAAGTGACAAAGGACCTGAGGCACATTTCCCACAAAGAAGGTTGTGCGTGTTTGGAATGATCTACCAGAGGAAGTGGAGGAGGCTATTACACTCAGAAAATTGCAAAGGTAATCGGGTGAGTTTCTGGATATGATGCGTTTAGAGGGATTGGGGCCAAATGCTGGGGAACGGGACTTGTTTAATTTTGGCGATGTGGTGAGCACGGATGAGGTCCACCGAAGTATCTTTTTCCACGATGTACCCCAATTACGTCATGTTACCGGCTTTAAAGGATTACTTTTTAGCGGAGTTTGCCATCGCAGTCTGTGGCACAAACATTTAGTCTGTTCGACTGCTCACGGGAGAGGTAGTATTGTGAAACACTGCAGAAACGAACGACTTCCTTACTTTAGCTCCGACTGACCATACTCTGCGAAATTTTCCCAGATCCTCTGCTGAGAATTTTTGCTGCTGGAAGTTACCTCAGAAACCCTGTTAAATCGAAATGTATTGAGCGAATCGCAAAACAGAAAGCATTTAACACGGAACACAAACAAACTGGCATATCTCATGCATTTTCAGACACAGAGATGCATGAATGCTAAATGTGATACAGTCCGAGGGCATGAGTCATAAAGTAATCTCACAACTAACAACAGGGCATTTCCAAACGACTCTTTCAAAAAGCTCAACTTGCCTGGGATGGCAGAACTGTTTGCGATTTTCCGAGCGGGAGGCTCATGACAGTAGAGACATTTTGAAATATTTGGCAGTATCCCACACCACAGTTAGTTCCCTGGGAAGCAAACCCCTTTAACTTTTGTTTTCAACATCAATATACAGTGGGCACCGAAACAGCATTTTAACAAGCTGCAGCGTTGGAGTTGATCAGCAGAAATGGCAGTGGTGGGATTCGAACCCACGCCCCTTTCGAGACTGGAACCTGGATCCAGCGCCTTAGACCGCTCGGCCACACTACCAGCCGGCCGCGCCTCCTCATTTTCTTGTATTTCCAATTGTGCTCCTGCATAACAACAGATGCAAAGTCACATGATAAGGTTTCCATGATTCCTCTCGGACTCGCACAGCTGCTGGGATGTCCTCTCGGACTGGCACAGCTACAATGTCAATTTCGCAGCAGATATTGATAGCCCATCAATCCAGACAAAAATCAATGGTAAACTGAGTCTATCTTCTCAGACTCTTTTCAGCTACAAATGTATCTGTGAGTGCTTAAGAATATGGGTTCGCTTATGATTTGGTCAAATAACCATGAGCTGCTTGACATTACTGCAATTTCGAATCTCGCTTTGCTAAATGATTTCACCCATTGCTCGAAACAGGACGACTTTCACGTTTACACGGAACACCAAACACACCGGACTACAGGGAAAATGCACAAACCTGAGCAGGCCGTAATCCACATCATACCGTGCAGCATAGTTTCAGTCACTGTGTCTGTTTTTTTTTTCAGAATAAGAGTCCCAAAGAATGTTCTCCACCCGAAAACCGGAGGTAACATTACAATCACATTGTGAGAATGCTCTGACCTCGGAGCCAGTTCTAGAAGCCACTTTCCTTGCCTTTTACCTTAACCGTGCAATGTGCTGCAGAGATGTTCACACCTGGACATGAGCCACATGGATACCAACTGCGTTGGAAACCTATGTGGGAATCGACGACAAGCGACTCGATAAATTTTGTTAAATTCCATGGTGCTTTTTAGAAATGCAGTTTCTGTTCACCTCAATCAAAACGGCAGTTTCTGAACATAGTAACAGAAGTCACAAGGTAATTACCTCACCGCACCCCCCCACTCCGGAAGAGGTGCTAACTGCCCTTGAGTGCTTTTTGTTCTCGATGTGAAGAGCTCGGAGCCAGTTCTAGAAGCCACTTTCCTTGCCTTTTATCTTAACCGTGCAATGTGCTGCAGAGATGTTCACACCTGGACATGAGCCACATGGATACCAACTGCGTTGGAAACCTATGTGGGAATCGACGACAAGCGACTCGATAAATTTTGTTAAATTCCATGGTGCTTTTTAGAAATGCAGTTTCTGTTCACCTCAATCAAAACGGCAGTTTCTGAACATAGTAACAGAAGTCACAAGGTAATTACCTCACCGCACCCCCCACTCCAGAAGAGGTGCTAACTGCCCTTGAGTGCTTTTTGTTCTCGATGTGAAGAGCTTTCACGCCTGAGTCACCTTCACGTCTCTGGTTGCTGAGTGAATCACAAAGAAGGAATTTCACCAGAGCTGCATCTGCCTCACTTCTCCACTCGCCCTCCCCGTTTACATTTTCCTGCTCGTCAGTAATTTAAAGAAAACCAAATGGATGCGATGTCATTCTGTAGCCTCTCTGTCGATTCCTCCGTTTCAGTTCCAACATGACTTAGATCTCGGGGCGGACCTTAATACTAGCGACGCTGTGAATGCGCAAGTCGAAAGGTTCCTCTGAGAGTGCAATTTCTTTCATTGCTGTTGCTGATTGAATGAGCCACTAACGTGCGAATTGCTCCAAAACATGATTCAGGATATCTGGTGCCAATTCTCGCACGTTGAATCACGATTGACAGCTTCCAAATGAGGTCTTTCTGAGACGACCTTGGGGTACATTTGACAAACAGACAAGTTCAGGAATTCGTGGTGCGCTGTGACACCAGAGCATCTGCTTCTTTTCTGTCTTTGAACCGAGCCGCCTGCGCAAGGAAGGCAAATGCGGTACTGCTTTTCGTGGAAGGATCAGAAGGCGGTAACTACACTCTCCAACAGAATGGCATATGATCAGAACCAGGTTGGAGAAAAACTTAACAACGCTTTGCACTGTAATTAAATGGAATTGCATTACATTTCACTCCCAGAGCAGATTTGTTCAAGCAAATTCGAAGGCTGGTTTGCAGATGGGAAAGCATGCAAGAAAGCTCAGCTCTTGTCCATGAAAAAGGCTGCAGTTGAAGAACAAAGCAGCTTCTGCCCAGTTTCGAACTGGGGACCTTTCGCGTGTGAGGCGAACGTGATGACCACTACACTACAGAAACAAGCCGGAGTCGGCAGTGCTGCGACTCAATGGCGTCCAACACTGAAAGTTGAATCCGTTCCACGTTTCACCTTTTTGTTTCCAATAGCTCGTTGTTGTCCAGCGTAATTGACATCTTGAAAACGTAAAAAAAAAAGACACGTTAAATTGATGACAAAATATAGACAAAGCTGTCGTCGATGTTTGTACCGTCGGGCGAGGTGGAATAGGCTGGGACGACTTTCCCTGCAGCGTAACAGCTGCGACATGACCTTATGGAAGGGTGGTTAACTAAGTTTTACCCAAGTTGGTGTGAGTTGAAAACTCGAGAGCATAGCTTTAAGGTGATTGGGCTGAAAGTGACAAAGGACCTGAGGCACATTTCCCACAAAGAAGGTTGTGCGTGTTTGGAATGATCTACCAGAGGAAGTGGAGGAGGCTATTACACTCAGAAAATTGCAAAGGTAATCGGGTGAGTTTCTGGATATGATGCGTTTAGAGGGATTGGGGCCAAATGCTGGGGAACGGGACTTGTTTAATTTTGGCGATGTGGTGAGCACGGATGAGGTCCACCGAAGTATCTTTTTCCACGATGTACCCCAATTACGTCATGTTACCGGCTTTAAAGGATTACTTTTTAGCGGAGTTTGCCATCGCAGTCTGTGGCACAAACATTTAGTCTGTTCGATTGCTCACGGGAGAGGTAGTATTGTGAAACACTGCAGAAACGAACGGCTTCCTTACTTTAGCTCCGACTGACCATACTCTGCGAAATTTTCCCAGATCCTCTGCTGAGAATTTTTGCTGCTGGAAGTTACCTCAGAAACCCTGTTAAATCGAAATGTATTGAGCGAATCGCAAAACAGAAAGCATTTAACACGGAACACAAACAAACTGGCATATCTCATGCATTTTCAGACACAGAGATGCATGAATGCTAAATGTGATACAGTCCGAGGGCATGAGTCATAAAGTAATCTCACAACTAACAACAGGGCATTTCCAAACGACTCTTTCAAAAAGCTCAACTTGCCTGGGATGGCAGAACTGTTTGCGATTTTCCGAGCGGGAGGCTCATGACAGTAGAGACATTTTGAAATATTTGGCAGCATCCCACACCACAGTTAGTTCCCTGGGAAGCAAACCCCTTTAACTTTTGTTTTCAACATCAATATACAGTGGGCACCGAAACAGCATTTTAACAAGCTGCAGCGTTGGAGTTGATCAGCAGAAATGGCAGTGGTGGGATTCGAACCCACGCCCCTTTCGAGACTGGAACCTGGAACCAGCGCCTTAGACCGCTCGGCCACACTACCAGCCGGCCGCGCCTCCTCATTTTCTTGTATTTCCAATTGTGCTCCTGCATAACAACAGATGCAAAGTCACATGATAAGGGTTCCATGATTCCTCTCGGACTCGCACAGCTGCTGGGATGTCCTCTCGGACTGGCACAGCTACAATGTCAATTTCGCAGCAGATATTGATAGCCCATCAATCCAGACAAAAATCAATGGTAAACTGAGTCTATCTTCTCAGACTCTTTTCAGCTACAAATGTATCTGTGAGTGCTTAAGAATATGGGTTCGCTTATGATTTGGTCAAATAACCATGAGCTGCTTGACATTACTGCAATTTCGAATCTCGCTTTGCTAAATGATTTCACCCATTGCTCGAAACAGGACGACTTTCACGTTTACACGGAACACCAAACACACCGGACTACAGGGAAAATGCACAAACCTGAGCAGGCCGTAATCCACATCATACCGTGCAGCATAGTTTCAGTCACTGTGTCTGTTTTTTTTTTCAGAATAAGAGTCCCAAAGAATGTTCTCCACCCGAAAACCGGAGGTAACATTACAATCACATTGTGAGAATGCTCTGACCTCGGAGCCAGTTCTAGAAGCCACTTTCCTTGCCTTTTACCTTAACCGTGCAATGTGCTGCAGAGATGTTCACACCTGGACATGAGCCACATGGATACCAACTGCGTTGGAAACCTATGTGGGAATCGACGACAAGCGACTCGATAAATTTTGTTAAATTCCATGGTGCTTTTTAGAAATGCAGTTTCTGTTCACCTCAATCAAAACGGCAGTTTCTGAACATAGTAACAGAAGTCACAAGGTAATTACCTCACCGCACCCCCCACTCCAGAAGAGGTGCTAACTGCCCTTGAGTGCTTTTTGTTCTCGATGTGAAGAGCTTTCACGCCTGAGTCACCTTCACGTCTCTGGTTGCTGAGTGAATCACAAAGAAGGAATTTCACCAGAGCTGCAACTGCCTCACTTCTCCACTCGCCCTCCCCGTTTACATTTTCCTGCTCGTCAGTAATTTAAAGAAAACCAAATGGATGCGATGTCATTCTGTAGCCTCTCTGTCGATTCCTCCGTTTCAGTTCCAACATGACTTAGATCTCGGGGCGGACCTTAATACTAGCGACGCTATGAATGCGCAAGTCGAAAGGTTCCTCTGAGAGTGCAATTTCTTTCATTGCTGTTGCTGATTGAATGAGCCACTAACGTGCGAATTGCTCCAAAACATGATTCAGGATATCTGGTGCCAATTCTCGCACGTTGAATCACGATTGACAGCTTCCAAATGAGGTCTTTCTGAGACGACCTTGGGGTACATTTGACAAACAGACAAGTTCAGGAATTCGTGGTGCGCTGTGACACCAGAGCATCTGCTTCTTTCCTGTCTTTGAACCGAGCCGCCTGCGCAAGGAAGGCAAATGCGGTACTGCTTTTCGTGGAAGGATAAGAAGGCGGTAACTACACTCTCCAACAGAATGGCATATGATCAGAATCAGGTTGGAGAAAAACTTAACAACGCTTTGCACTGTAATTAAATGGAATTGCATTACATTTCACTCCCAGAGCAGATTTGTTCAAGCAAATTCGAAGGCTGGTTTTCAGATGGGAAAGCATGCAAGAAAGCTCAGCTCTTGTCCATGCAAAAGGCTGCAGTTGAAGAACAAAGCAGTCTCTGCCCAGTTTCGAACTGGGGACCTTTCGCGTGTGAGGCGAACGTGATGACCACTACACTACAGAAACAAGCCGGAGTCGGCAGTGCTGCGACTCAATGGCGTCCAACACTGAAAGTTGAATCCGTTCTACGTTTCACCTTTTTGTTTCCAATAGCTCGTTGTTGTCCAGCGTAATTGACATCTTGAAAACGTAAAAAAAAAAGACACGTTAAATTGATGACAAAATATAGACAAAGCTGTCGTCGATGTTTGTACCGTAGGGCGAGGTGGAATAGGCTGGGACGACTTTCCCTGCAGCGTAACAGCTGCGACATGATCTTATGGAAGGGTGGTTAACTGAGTTTTACCCAAGTTGGTGTGAGTTGAAAACTCGAGAGCATAGCTTTAAGGTGATTGGGCTGAAAGTGACAAAGGACCTGAGGCACATTTCCCACAAAGAAGGTTGTGCGTGTTTTGAATGATCTACCAGAGGAAGTGGAGGAGGCTATTACACTCAGAAAATTGCAAAGGTAATCGGGTGAGTTTCTGGATATGATGCGTTTAGAGGGATTGGGGCCAAATGCTGGGGAACGGGACTTGTTTAATTTTGGCGATGTGGTGAGCACGGATGAGGTCCACCGAAGTATCTTTTTCCACGATGTACCCCAATTACGTCATGTTACCGGCTTTGAAGGATTACTTTTTAGCGGAGTTTGCCATCGCAGTCTGTGGCACAAACATTTAGTCTGTTCGATTGCTCACGGGAGAGGTAGTATTGTGAAACACTGCAGAAACGAACGACTTCCTTACTTTAGCTCCGACTGACCATACTCTGCGAAATTTTCCCAGATCCTCTGCTGAGAATTTTTGCTGCTGGAAGTTACCTCAGAAACCCTGTTAAATCGAAATGTATTGAGCGAATCGCAAAACAGAAAGCATTTAACACGGAACACAAACAAACTGGCATATCTCATGCATTTTCAGACACAGAGATGCATGAATGCTAAATGTGATACAGTCCGAGGGCATGAGTCATAAAGTAATCTCACAACTAACAACATGGCATTTCCAAACGACTCTTTCAAAAAGCTCAGCTTGCCTGGGATGGCAGAACTGTTTGCGATTTTCCGAGCGGGAGGCTCATGACAGTAGAGACATTTTGAAATATTTGGCAGTATCCCACACCACAGTTAGTTCCCTGGGAAGCAAACCCCTTTAACTTTTGTTTTCAACATCAATATACAGTGGGCACCGAAACAGCATTTTAACAAGCTGCAGCGTTGGAGTTGATCAGCAGAAATGGCAGTGGTGGGATTCGAACCCACGCCCCTTTCGAGACTGGAACCTGGAACCAGCGCCTTAGACCGCTCGGCCACACTACCAGCCGGCCGCGCCTCCTCATTTTCTTGTATTTCCAATTGTGCTCCTGCATAACAACAGATGCAAAGTCACATGATAAGGGTTCCATGATTCCTCTCGGACTCGCACAGCTGCTGGGATGTCCTCTCGGACTGGCACAGCTACAATGTCAATTTCGCAGCAGATATTGATAGCCCATCAATCCAGACAAAAATCAATGGTAAACTGAGTCTATCTTCTCAGACTCTTTTCAGCTACAAATGTATCTGTGAGTGCTTAAGAATATGGGTTCGCTTATGATTTGGTCAAATAACCATGAGCTGCTTGACATTACTGCAATTTCGAATCTCGCTTTGCTAAATGATTTCACCCATTGCTCGAAACAGGACGACTTTCACGTTTACACGGAACACCAAACACACCGGACTACAGGGAAAATGCACAAACCTGAGCAGGCCGTAATCCACATCATACCGTGCAGCATAGTTTCAGTCACTGTGTCTGTTTTTTTTTTCAGAATAAGAGTCCCAAAGAATGTTCTCCACCCGAAAACCGGAGGTAACATTACAATCACATTGTGAGAATGCTCTGACCTCGGAGCCAGTTCTAGAAGCGACTTTCCTTGCCTTTTACCTTAACCGTGCAATGTGCTGCAGAGATGTTCACACCTGGACATGAGCCACATGGATACCAACTGCGTTGGAAACCTATGTGGGAATCGACGACAAGCGACTCGATAAATTTTGTTAAATTCCATGGTGCTTTTTAGAAATGCAGTTTCTGTTCACCTCAATCAAAACGGCAGTTTCTGAACATAGTAACAGAAGTCACAAGGTAATTACCTCACCGCACCCCCCACTCCGGAAGAGGTGCTAACTGCCCTTGAGTGCTTTTTGTTCTCGCTGTGAAGAGCTTTCACGCCTGAGTCACCTTCACGTCTCTGGTTGCTGAGTGAATCACAAAGAAGGAATTTCACCAGAGCTGCAACTGCCTCACTTCTCCACTCGCCCTCCCCGTTTACATTTTCCTGCTCGTCAGTAATTTAAAGAAAACCAAATGGATGCGATGTCATTCTGTAGCCTCTCTGTCGATTCCTCCGTTTCAGTTCCAACATGACTTAGATCTCGGGGCGGACCTTAATACTAGCGACGCTATGAATGCGCAAGTCGAAAGGTTCCTCTGAGAGTGCAATTTCTTTCATTGCTGTTGCTGATTGAATGAGCCACTAACGTGCGAATTGCTCCAAAACATGATTCAGGATATCTGGTGCCAATTCTCGCACGTTGAATCACGATTGACAGCTTCCAAATGAGGTCTTTCTGAGACGACCGTGGGGTACATTTGACAAACAGACAAGTTCAGGAATTCGTGGTGCGCTGTGACACCAGAGCATCTGCTTCTTTCCTGTCTTTGAACCGAGCCGCCTGCGCAAGGAAGGCAAATGCGGTACTGCTTTTCGTGGAAGGATCAGAAGGCGGTAACTACACTCTCCAACAGAATGGCATATGATCAGAACCAGGTTGGAGAAAAACTTAACAACGCTTTGCACTGTAATTAAATGGAATTGCATTACATTTCACTCCCAGAGCAGATTTGTTCAAGCAAATTCGAAGGCTGGTTTGCAGATGGGAAAGCATGCAAGAAAGCTCAGCTCTTGTCCATGTAAAAGGCTGCAGTTGAAGAACAAAGCAGTTTCTGCCCAGTTTCGAACTGGGGACCTTTCGCGTGTGAGGCGAACGTGATGACCACTACACTACAGAAACAAGCCGGAGTCGGCAGTGCTGCGACTCAATGGCGTCCAACACTGAAAGTTGAATCCGTTCTACGTTTCACCTTTTTGTTTCCAATCGCTCGTTGTTGTCCAGCGTAATTGACATCTTGAAAACGTAAAAAAAAAGACACGTTAAATTGATGACAAAATATAGACAAAGCTGTCGTCGATGTTTGTACCGTAGGGCGAGGTGGAATAGGCTGGGACGACTTTCCCTGCAGCGTTACAGCTGCGACATGACCTTATGGAAGGGTGGTTAACTGAGTTTTACCCAAGTTGGTGTGAGTTGAAAACTCGAGAGCATAGCTTTAAGGTGATTGGGCTGAAAGTGACAAAGGACCTGAGGCACATTTCCCACAAAGAAGGTTGTGCGTGTTTGGAATGATCTACCAGAGGAAGTGGAGGAGGCTATTACACTCAGAAAATTGCAAAGGTAATCGGGTGAGTTTCTGGATATGATGCGTTTAGAGGGATTGGGGCCAAATGCTGGGGAACGGGACTTGTTTAATTTTGGCGATGTGGTGAGCACGGATGAGGTCCACCGAAGTATCTTTTTCCACGATGTACCCCAATTACGTCATGTTACCGGCTTTAAAGGATTACTTTTTAGCGGAGTTTGCCATCGCAGTCTGTGGCACAAACATTTAGTCTGTTCGACTGCTCACGGGAGAGGTAGTATTGTGAAACACTGCAGAAACGAACGACTTCCTTACTTTAGCTCCGACTGACCATACTCTGCGAAATTTTCCCAGATCCTCTGCTGAGAATTTTTGCTGCTGGAAGTTACCTCAGAAACCCTGTTAAATCGAAATGTATTGAGCGAATCGCAAAACAGAAAGCATTTAACACGGAACACAAACAAACTGGCATATCCCATGCATTTTCAGACACAGAGATGCATGAATGCTAAATGTGAAACAGTCCGAGGGCATGAGTCATAAAGTAATCTCACAACTAACAACAGGGCATTTCCAAACGACTCTTTCAAAAAGCTCAGCTTGCCTGGGATGGCAGAACTGTTTGCGATTTTCCGAGCGGGAGGCTCATGACAGTAGAGACATTTTGAAATATTTGGCAGTATCCCACACCACAGTTAGTTCCCTGGGAAGCAAACCCCTTTAACTTTTGTTTTCAACATCAATATACAGTGGGCACCGAAACAGCATTTTAACAAGCTGCAGCGTTGAAGTTGATCAGCAGAAATGGCAGTGGTGGGATTCGAACCCACGCCCCTTTCGAGACTGGAACCTGGATCCAGCGCCTTAGACCGCTCGGCCACACTACCAGCCGGCCGCGCCCTCTTATTTTCTTGTATTTCCAATTGTGCTCCTGCATAACAACAGATGCAAAGTCACATGATAAGGGTTCCATGATTCCTCTCGGACTCGCACAGCTGCTGGGATGTCCTCTCGGACTGGCACAGCTACAATGTCAATTTCGCAGCAGATATTGATAGCCCATCAATCCAGACAAAAATCAATGGTAAACTGAGTCTATCTTCTCAGACTCTTTTCAGCTACAAATGTATCTGTGAGTGCTTAAGAATATGGGTTCGCTTATGATTTGGTCAAATAACCATGAGCTGCTTGACATTACTGCAATTTCGATTCTCGCTTTGCTAAATGATTTCACCCATTGCTCGAAACAGGACGACTTTCACGTTTACACGGAACACCAAACACACCGGACTACAGGGAAAATGCACAAACCTGAGCAGGCCGTAATCCACATCATACCGTGCAGCATAGTTTCAGTCACTGTGTCTGTTTTTTTTTTCAGAATAAGAGTCCCAAAGAATGTTCTCCACCCGAAAACCGGAGGTAACATTACAATCCGAGAACGACAGATCACATTGTGAGGATGCTCTGACCTCGGAGCCAGTTCTAGAAGCGACTTTCCTTGCCTTTTACCTTAACCGTGCAATGTGCTGCAGAGATGTTCTCACCTGGACATGAGCCACATGGATACCAACTGCGTTGGAAACCTATGTGGGAATCGACGACAAGCGACTCGATAAATTTTGTTAAATTCCATGGTGCTTTTTAGAAATGCAGTTTCTGTTCACCTCAATCAAAACGTCAGTTTCTGAACATAGTAACAGAAGTCACAAGGTAATTACCTCACCGCACCCCCCACTCCGGAAGAGGTGCTAACTGCCCTTGAGTGCTTTTTGTTCTCGCTGTGAATAGCTTTCACGCCTGAGTCACCTTCACGTCTCTGGTTGCTGAGTGAATCACAAAGAAGGAATTTCACCAGAGCTGCAACTGCCTCACTTCTCCACTCGCCCTCCCCGTTTACATTTTCCTGCTCGTCAGTAATTTAAAGAAAACCAAATGGATGCGATGTCATTCTGTAGCCTCTCTGTCGATTCCTCCGTTTCAGTTCCAACATGACTTAGATCTCGGGGCGGACCTTAATACTAGCGACGCTATGAATGCGCAAGTCGAAAGGTTCCTCTGAGAGTGCAATTTCTTTCATTGCTGTTGCTGATTGAATGAGCCACTAACGTGCGAATTGCTCCAAAACATGATTCAGGATATCTGGTGCCAATTCTCGCACGTTGAATCACGATTGACAGCTTCCAAATGAGGTCTTTCTGAGACGACCTTGGGGTACATTTGACAAACAGACAAGTTCAGGAATTCGTGGTGCGCTGTGACACCAGAGCATCTGCTTCTTTCCTGTCTTTGAACCGAGCCGCCTGCGCAAGGAAGGCAAATGCGGTACTGCTTTTCGTGGAAGGATCAGAAGGCGGTAACTACACTCTCCAACAGAATGGCATATGATCAGAACCAGGTTGGAGAAAAACTTAACAACGCTTTGCACTGTAATTAAATGGAATTGCATTACATTTCACTCCCAGAGCAGATTTGTTCAAGCAAATTCGAAGGCTGGTTTGCAGATGGGAAAGCATGCAAGAAAGCTCAGCTCTTGTCCATGTAAAAGGCTGCAGTTGAAGAACAAAGCAGTTTCTGCCCAGTTTCGAACTGGGGACCTTTCGCGTGTGAGGCGAACGTGATGACCACTACACTACAGAAACAAGCCGGAGTCGGCAGTGCTGCGACTCAATGGCGTCCAATACTGAAAGTTGAATCCGTTCTTCGTTTCACCTTTTTGTTTCCAATCGCTCGTTGTTGTCCAGCGTAATTGACATCTTGAAAACGTAAAAAAAAAGACACGTTAAATTGATGACAAAATATAGACAAAGCTGTCGTCGATGTTTGTACCGTAGGGCGAGGTGGAATAGGCTGGGACGACTTTCCCTGCAGCGTTACAGCTGCGACATGACCTTATGGAAGGGTGGTTAACTGAGTTTTACCCAAGTTGGTGTGAGTTGAAAACTCGAGAGCATAGCTTTAAGGTGATTGGGCTGAAAGTGACAAAGGACCTGAGGCACATTTCCCACAAAGAAGGTTGTGCGTGTTTGGAATGATCTACCAGAGGAAGTGGAGGAGGCTATTACACTCAGAAAATTGCAAAGGTAATCGGGTGAGTTTCTGGATATGATGCGTTTAGAGGGATTGGGGCCAAATGCTGGGGAACGGGACTTGTTTAATTTTGGCGATGTGGTGAGCACGGATGAGGTCCACCGAAGTATCTTTTTCCACGATGTACCCCAATTACGTCATGTTACCGGCTTTAAAGGATTACTTTTTAGCGGAGTTTGCCATCGCAGTCTGTGGCACAAACATTTAGTCTGTTCGATTGCTCACGGGAGAGGTAGTATTGTGAAACACTGCAGAAACGAACGACTTCCTTACTTTAGCTCCGACTGACCATACTCTGCGAAATTTTCCCAGATCCTCTGCTGAGAATTTTTGCTGCTGGAAGTTACCTCAGAAACCCTGTTAAATCGAAATGTATTGAGCGAATCGCAAAACAGAAAGCATTTAACACGGAACACAAACAAACTGGCATATCTCATGCATTTTCAGACACAGAGATGCATGAATGCTAAATGTGATACAGTCCGAGGGCATGAGTCATAAAGTAATCTCACAACTAACAACAGGGCATTTCCAAACGACTCTTTCAAAAAGCTCAACTTGCCTGGGATGGCAGAACTGTTTGCGATTTTCCGAGCGGGAGGCTCATGACAGTAGAGACATTTTGAAATATTTGGCAGTATCCCACACCACAGTTAGTTCCCTGGGAAGCAAACCCCTTTTACTTTTGTTTTCAACATCAATATACAGTGGGCACCGAAACAGCATTTTAACAAGCTGCAGCGTTGGAGTTGATCAGCAGAAATGGCAGTGGTGGGATTCGAACCCACGCCCCTTTCGAGACTGGAACCTGGATCCAGCGCCTTAGACCGCTCGGCCACACTACCAGCCGGCCGCGCCTTCTTATTTTCTTGTATTTCCAATTGTGCTCCTGCATAACAACAGATGCAAAGTCACATGATAAGGGTTCCATGATTCCTCTCGGACTCGCACAGCTGCTGGGATGTCCTCTCGGACTGGCACAGCTACAATGTCAATTTCGCAGCAGATATTGATAGCCCATCAATCCAGACAAAAATCAATGGTAAACTGAGTCTATCTTCTCAGACTCTTTTCAGCTACAAATGTATCTGTGAGTGCTTAAGAATATGGGTTCGCTTATGATTTGGTCAAATAACCATGAGCTGCTTGACATTACTGCAATTTCGAATCTCGCTTTGCTAAATGATTTCACCCATTGCTCGAAACAGGACGACTTTCACGTTTACACGGAACACCAAACACACTGGACTACAGGGAAAATGCACAAACCTGAGCAGGCCGTAATCCACATCATACCGTGCAGCATAGTTTCAGTCACTGTGTCTGTTTTTTTTTTCAGAATAAGAGTCCCAAAGAATGTTCTCCACCCGAAAACCGGAGGTAACATTACAATCCGAGAACGACAGATCACATTGTGAGGATGCTCTGACCTCGGAGCCAGTTCTAGAAGCGACTTTCCTTGCCTTTTACCTTAACCGTGCAATGTGCTGCAGAGATGTTCTCACCTGGACATGAGCCACATGGATACCAACTGCGTTGGAAACCTATGTGGGAATCGACGACAAGCGACTCGATAAATTTTGTTAAATTCCATGGTGCTTTTTAGAAATGCAGTTTCTGTTCACCTCAATCAAAACGTCAGTTTCTGAACATAGTAACAGAAGTCACAAGGTAATTACCTCACCGCACCCCCCACTCCGGAAGAGGTGCTAACTGCCCTTGAGTGCTTTTTGTTCTCGATGTGAAGAGCTTTCACGCCTGAGTCACCTTCACGTCTCTGGTTGCTGAGTGAATCACAAAGAAGGAATTTCACCAGAGCTGCAACTGCCTCACTTCTCCACTCGCCCTCCCCGTTTACATTTTCCTGCTCGTCAGTAATTTAAAGAAAACCAAATGGATGCGATGTCATTCTGTAGCCTCTCTGTCGATTCCTCCGTTTCAGTTCCAACATGACTTAGATCTCGGGGCGGACCTTAATACTAGCGACGCTATGAATGCGCAAGTCGAAAGGTTCCTCTGAGAGTGCAATTTCTTTCATTGCTGTTGCTGATTGAATGAGCCACTAACGTGCGAATTGCTCCAAAACATGATTCAGGATATCTGGTGCCAATTCTCGCACGTTGAATCACGATTGACAGCTTCCAAATGAGGTCTTTCTGAGACGACCTTGGGGTACATTTGACAAACAGACAAGTTCAGGAATTCGTGGTGCGCTGTGACACCAGAGCATCTGCTTCTTTCCTGTCTTTGAACCGAGCCGCCTGCGCAAGGAAGGCAAATGCGGTACTGCTTTTCGTGGAAGGATCAGAAGGCGGTAACTACACTCTCCAACAGAATGGCATATGATCAGAACCAGGTTGGAGAAAAACTTAACAACGCTTTGCACTGTAATTAAATGGAATTGCATTACATTTCACTCCCAGAGCAGATTTGTTCAAGCAAATTCGAAGGCTGGTTTGCAGATGGGAAAGCATGCAAGAAAGCTCAGCTCTTGTCCATGTAAAAGGCTGCAGTTGAAGAACAAAGCAGTTTCTGCCCAGTTTCGAACTGGGGACCTTTCGCGTGTGAGGCGAACGTGATGACCACTACACTACAGAAACAAGCCGGAGTCGGCAGTGCTGCGACTCAATGGCGTCCAACACTGAACGTTGAATCCGTTCTACGTTTCACCTTTTTGTTTCCAATCGCTCGTTGTTGTCCAGCGTAATTGACATCTTGAAAACGTAAAAAAAAAAGACACGTTAAATTGATGACAAAATATAGACAAAGCTGTCGTCGATGTTTGTACCGTAGGGCGAGGTGGAATAGGCTGGGACGACTTTCCCTGCAGCGTTACAGCTGCGACATGACCTTATGGAAGGGTGGTTAACTGAGTTTTACCCAAGTTGGTGTGAGTTGAAAACTCGAGAGCATAGCTTTAAGGTGATTGGGCTGAAAGTGACAAAGGACCTGAGGCACATTTCCCACAAAGAAGGTTGTGCGTGTTTGGAATGATCTACCAGAGGAAGTGGAGGAGGCTATTACACTCAGAAAATTGCAAAGGTAATCGGGTGAGTTTCTGGATATGATGCGTTTAGAGGGATTGGGGCCAAATGCTGGGGAACGGGACTTGTTTAATTTTGGCGATGTGGTGAGCACGGATGAGGTCCACCGAAGTATCTTTTTCCACGATGTACCCCAATTACGTCATGTTACCGGCTTTAAAGGATTACTTTTTAGCGGAGTTTGCCATCGCAGTCTGTGGCACAAACATTTAGTCTGTTCGACTGCTCACGGGAGAGGTAGTATTGTGAAACACTGCAGAAACGAACGACTTCCTTACTTTAGCTCCGACTGACCATACTCTGCGAAATTTTCCCAGATCCTCTGCTGAGAATTTTTGCTGCTGGAAGTTACCACAGAAACCCTGTTAAATCGAATTGTATTGAGCGAATCGCAAAACAGAAAGCATTTAACACGGAACACAAACAAACTGGCATATCTCATGCATTTTCAGACACAGAGATGCATGAATGCTAAATGTGATACAGTCCGAGGGCATGAGTCATAAAGTAATCTCACAACTAACAACAGGGCATTTCCAAACGACTCTTTCAAAAAGCTCAACTTGCCTGGGATGGCAGAACTGTTTGCGATTTTCCGAGCGGGAGGCTCATGACAGTGGAGACATTTTGAAATATTTGGCAGTATCCCACACCACAGTTAGTTCCCTGGGAAGCAAACCCCTTTTACTTTTGTTTTCAACATCAATATACAGTGGGCACCGAAACAGCATTTTAACAAGCTGCAGCGTTGGAGTTGATCAGCAGAAATGGCAGTGGTGGGATTCGAACCCACGCCCCTTTCGAGACTGGAACCTGGATCCAGCGCCTTAGACCGCTCGGCCACACTACCAGCCGGCCGGGCTTCCTCATTTTCTTGTATTTCCAATTGTGCTCCTGCATAACAACAGATGCAAAGTCACATGATAAGGTTTCCATGATTCCTCTCGGACTCGCACAGCTGCTGGGATGTCCTCTCGGACTGGCACAGCTACAATGTCAATTTCGCAGCAGATATTGATAGCCCATCAATCCAGACAAAAATCAATGGTAAACTGAGTCTATCTTCTCAGACTCTTTTCAGCTACAAATGTATCTGTGAGTGCTTAAGAATATGGGTTCGCTTATGATTTGGTCAAATAACCATGAGCTGCTTGACATTACTGCAATTTCGAATCTCGCTTTGCTAAATGATTTCACCCATTGCTCGAAACAGGACGACTTTCACGTTTACACGGAACACCAAACACACCGGACTACAGGGAAAATGCACAAACCTGAGCAGGCCGTAATCCACATCATACCGTGCAGCATAGTTTCAGTCACTGTGTCTGTTTTTTTTTCAGAATAAGAGTCCCAAAGAATGTTCTCCACCCGAAAACCGGAGGTAACTTTACAATCACATTGTGAGAATGCTCTGACCTCGGAGCCAGTTCTAGAAGCCACTTTCCTTGCCTTTTACCTTAACCGTGCAATGTGCTGCAGAGATGTTCACACCTGGACATGAGCCACATGGATACCAACTGCGTTGGAAACCTATGTGGGAATCGACGACAAGCGACTCGATAAATTTTGTTAAATTCCATGGTGCTTTTTAGAAATGCAGTTTCTGTTCACCTCAATCAAAACGGCAGTTTCTGAACATAGTAACAGAAGTCACAAGGTAATTACCTCACCGCACCCCCCACTCCGGAAGAGGTGCTAACTGCCCTTGAGTGCTTTTTGTTCTCGATGTGAAGAGCTTTCACGCCTGAGTCACCTTCACGTCTCTGGTTGCTGAGTGAATCACAAAGAAGGAATTTCACCAGAGCTGCAACTGCCTCACTTCTCCACTCGCCCTCCCCGTTTACATTTTCCTGCTCGTCAGTAATTTAAAGAAAACCAAATGGATGCGATGTCATTCTGTAGCCTCTCTGTCGATTCCTCCGTTTCAGTTCCAACATGACTTAGATCTCGGGGCGGACCTTAATACTAGCGACGCTATGAATGCGCAAGTCGAAAGGTTCCTCTGAGAGTGCAATTTCTTTCATTGCTGTTGCTGATTGAATGAGCCACCAACGTGCGAATTGCTCCAAAACATGATTCAGGATATCTGGTGCCAATTCTCGCACGTTGAATCACGATTGACAGCTTCCAAATGAGGTCTTTCTGAGACGACCTTGGGGTACATTTGACAAACAGACAAGTTCAGGAATTCGTGGTGCGCTGTGACACCAGAGCATCTGCTTCTTTCCTGTCTTTGAACCGAGCCGCCTGCGCAAGGAAGGCAAATGCGGTACTGCTTTTCGTGGAAGGATAAGAAGGCGGTAACTACACTCTCCAACAGAATGGCATATGATCAGAACCAGGTTGGAGAAAAACTTAACAACGCTTTGCACTGTAATTAAATGGAATTGCATTACATTTCACTCCCAGAGCAGATTTGTTCAAGCAAATTCGAAGGCTGGTTTGCAGATGGGAAAGCATGCAAGAAAGCTCAGCTCTTGTCCATGCAAAAGGCTGCAGTTGAAGAACAAAGCAGTCTCTGCCCAGTTTCGAACTGGGGACCTTTCGCGTGTGAGGCGAACGTGATGACCACTACACTACAGAAACAAGCCGGAGACGGCAGTGCTGCGACTCAATGGCGTCCAACACTGAAAGTTGAATCCGTTCTACGTTTCACCTTTTTGTTTCCAATAGCTCGTTGTTGTCCAGCGTAATTGACATCTTGTAAACGTAAAAAAAAAAGACACGTTAAATTGATGACAAAATATAGACAAAGCTGTCGTCGATGTTTGTACCGTAGGGCGAGGTGGAATAGGCTGGGACGACTTTCCCTGCAGCGTAACAGCTGCGACATGATCTTATGGAAGGGTGGTTAACTGAGTTTTACCCAAGTTGGTGTGAGTTGAAAACTCGAGAGCATAGCTTTAAGGTGATTGGGCTGAAAGTGACAAAGGACCTGAGGCACATTTCCCACAAAGAAGGTTGTGCGTGTTTTGAATGATCTACCAGAGGAAGTGGAGGAGGCTATTACACTCAGAAAATTGCAAAGGTAATCGGGTGAGTTTCTGGATATGATGCGTTTAGAGGGATTGGGGCCAAATGCTGGGGAACGGGACTTGTTTAATTTTGGCGATGTGGTGAGCACGGATGAGGTCCACCGAAGTATCTTTTTCCACGATGTACCCCAATTACGTCATGTTACCGGCTTTAAAGGATTACTTTTTAGCGGAGTTTGCCATCGCAGTCTGTGGCACAAACATTTAGTCTGTTCGACTGCTCACGGGAGAGGTAGTATTGTGAAACACTGCAGAAACGAACGACTTCCTTACTTTAGCTCCGACTGACCATACTCTGCGAAATTTTCCCAGATCCTCTGCTGAGAATTTTTGCTGCTGGAAGTTACCTCAGAAACCCTGTTAAATCGAAATGTATTGAGCGAATCGCAAAACAGAAAGCATTTAACACGGAACACAAACAAACTGGCATATCTCATGCATTTTCAGACACAGAGATGCAGGAATGCTAAATGTGATACAGTCCGAGGGCATGAGTCATAAAGTAATCTCACAACTAACAACAGGGCATTTCCAAACGACTCTTTCAAAAAGCTCAACTTGCCTGGGATGGCAGAACTGTTTGCGATTTTCCGAGCGGGAGGCTCATGACAGTAGAGACATTTTGAAATATTTGGCAGTATCCCACACCACAGTTAGTTCCCTGGGAAGCAAACCCCTTTTACTTTTGTTTTCAACATCAATATACAGTGGGCACCGAAACAGCATTTTAACAAGCTGCAGCGTTGAAGTTGATCAGCAGAAATGGCAGTGGTGGGATTCGAACCCACGCCCCTTTCGAGACTGGAACCTGGATCCAGCGCCTTAGACCGCTCGGCCACACTACCAGCCGGCCGCGCCTTCTTATTTTCTTGTATTTCCAATTGTGCTCCTGCATAACAACAGATGCAAAGTCACATGATAAGGGTTCCATGATTCCTCTCGGACTCGCACAGCTGCTGGGATGTCCTCTCGGACTGGCACAGCTACAATGTCAATTTCGCAGCAGATATTGATAGCCCATCAATCCAGACAAAAATCAATGGTAAACTGAGTCTATCTTCTCAGACTCTTTTCAGCTACAAATGTATCTGTGAGTGCTTAAGAAGATGGGTTCGCTTATGATTTGGTCAAATAACCATGAGCTGCTTGACATTACTGCAATTTCGATTCTCGCTTTGCTAAATGATTTCACCCATTGCTCGAAACAGGACGACTTTCACGTTTACACGGAACACCAAACACACCGGACTACAGGGAAAATGCACAAACCTGAGCAGGCCGTAATCCACATCATACCGTGCAGCATAGTTTCAGTCACTGTGTCTGTTTTTTTTTTCAGAATAAGAGTCCCAAAGAATGTTCTCCACCCGAAAACCGGAGGTAACATTACAATCCGAGAACGACAGATCACATTGTGAGGATGCTCTGACCTCGGAGCCAGTTCTAGAAGCGACTTTCCTTGCCTTTTACCTTAACCGTGCAATGTGCTGCAGAGATGTTCTCACCTGGACATGAGCCACATGGATACCAACTGCGTTGGAAACCTATGTGGGAATCGACGACAAGCGACTCGATAAATTTTGTTAAATTCCATGGTGCTTTTTAGAAATGCAGTTTCTGTTCACCTCAATCAAAACGTCAGTTTCTGAACATAGTAACAGAAGTCACAAGGTAATTACCTCACCGCACCCCCCACTCCGGAAGAGGTGCTAACTGCCCTTGAGTGCTTTTTGTTCTCGATGTGAAGAGCTTTCACGCCTGAGTCACCTTCACGTCTCTGGTTGCTGAGTGAATCACAAAGAAGGAATTTCACCAGAGCTGCATCTGCCTCACTTCTCCACTCGCCCTCCCCGTTTACATTTTCCTGCTCGTCAGTAATTTAAAGAAAACCAAATGGATGCGATGTCATTCTGTAGCCTCTCTGTCGATTCCTCCGTTTCAGTTCCAACATGACTTAGATCTCGGGGCGGACCTTAATACTAGCGACGCTATGAATGCGCAAGTCGAAAGGTTCCTCTGAGAGTGCAATTTCTTTCATTGCTGTTGCTGATTGAATGAGCCACTAACGTGCGAATTGCTCCAAAACATGATTCAGGATATCTGGTGCCAATTCTCGCACGTTGAATCACGATTGACAGCTTCCAAATGAGGTCTTTCTGAGACGACCTTGGGGTACATTTGACAAACAGAAAAGTTCAGGAATTCGTGGTGCGCTGTGACACCAGAGCATCTGCTTCTTTCCTGTCTTTGAACCGAGCCGCCTGCGCAAGGAAGGCAAATGCGGTACTGCTTTTCGTGGAAGGATCAGAAGGCGGTAACTACACTCTCCAACAGAATGGCATATGATCAGAACCAGGTTGGAGAAAAACTTAACAACGCTTTGCACTGTAATTAAATGGAATTGCATTACATTTCACTCCCAGAGCAGATTTGTTCAAGCAAATTCGAAGGCTGGTTTGCAGATGGGAAAGCATGCAAGAAAGCTCAGCTCTTGTCCATGTAAAAGGCTGCAGTTGAAGAACAAAGCAGTTTCTGCCCAGTTTCGAACTGGGGACCTTTCGCGTGTGAGGCGAACGTGATGACCACTACACTACAGAAACAAGCCGGAGTCGGCAGTGCTGCGACTCAATGGCGTCCAACACTGAAAGTTGAATCCGTTCTTCGTTTCACCTTTTTGTTTCCAATCGCTCGTTGTTGTCCAGCGTAATTGACATCTTGAAAACGTAAAAAAAAAGACACGTTAAATTGATGACAAAATATAGACAAAGCTGTCGTCGATGTTTGTACCGTAGGGCGAGGTGGAATAGGCTGGGACGACTTTGCCTGCAGCGTTACAGCTGCGACATGACCTTATGGAAGGGTGGTTAACTGAGTTTTACCCAAGTTGGTGTGAGTTGAAAACTCGAGAGCATAGCTTTAAGGTGATTGGGCTGAAAGTGACAAAGGACCTGAGGCACATTTCCCACAAAGAAGGTTGTGCGTGTTTGGAATGATCTACCAGAGGAAGTGGAGGAGGCTATTACACTCAGAAAATTGCAAAGGTAATCGGGTGAGTTTCTGGATATGATGCGTTTAGAGGGATTGGGGCCAAATGCTGGGGAACGGGACTTGTTTAATTTTGGCGATGTGGTGAGCACGGATGAGGTCCACCGAAGTATCTTTTTCCACGATGTACCCCAATTACGTCATGTTACCGGCTTTAAAGGATTACTTTTTAGCGGAGTTTGCCATCGCAGTCTGTGGCACAAACATTTAGTCTGTTCGACTGCTCACGGGAGAGGTAGTATTGTGAAACACTGCAGAAACGAACGACTTCCTTACTTTAGCTCCGACTGACCATACTCTGCGAAATTTTCCCAGATCCTCTGCTGAGAATTTTTGCTGCTGGAAGTTACCTCAGAAACCCTGTTAAATCGAAATGTATTGAGCGAATCGCAAAACAGAAAGCATTTAACACGGAACACAAACAAACTGGCATATCTCATGCATTTTCAGACACAGAGATGCATGAATGCTAAATGTGATACAGTCCGAGGGCATGAGTCATAAAGTAATCTCACAACTAACAACAGGGCATTTCCAAACGACTCTTTCAAAAAGCTCAACTTGCCTGGGATGGCACAACTGTTTGCGATTTTCCGAGCGGGAGGCTCATGACAGTAGAGACATTTTGAAATATTTGGCAGTATCCCACACCACAGTTAGTTCCCTGGGAAGCAAACCCCTTTTACTTTTGTTTTCAACATCAATATACAGTGGGCACCGAAACAGCATTTTAACAAGCTGCAGCGTTGGAGTTGATCAGCAGAAATGGCAGTGGTGGGATTCGAACCCACGCCCCTTTCGAGACTGGAACCTGGATCCAGCGCCTTAGACCGCTCGGCCACACTACCAGCCGGCCGCGCCTTCTTATTTTCTTGTATTTCCAATTGTGCTCCTGCATAACAACAGATGCAAAGTCACATGATAAGGGTTCCATGATTCCTCTCGGACTCGCACAGCTGCTGGGATGTCCTCTCGGACTGGCACAGCTACAATGTCAATTTCGCAGCAGATATTGATAGCCCATCAATCCAGACAAAAATCAATGGTAAACTGAGTCTATCTTCTCAGACTCTTTTCAGCTACAAATGTATCTGTGAGTGCTTAAGAATATGGGTTCGCTTATGATTTGGTCAAATAACCATGAGCTGCTTGACATTACTGCAATTTCGAATCTCGCTTTGCTAAATGATTTCACCCATTGCTCGAAACAGGACGACTTTCACGTTTACACGGAACACCAAACACACCGGACTACAGGGAAAATGCACAAACCTGAGCAGGCCGTAATCCACATCATACCGTGCAGCATAGTTTCAGTCACTGTGTCTGTTTTTTTTTTCAGAATAAGAGTCCCAAAGAATGTTCTCCACCCGAAAACCGGAGGTAACATTACAATCCGAGAACGACAGATCACATTGTGAGGATGCTCTGACCTCGGAGCCAGTTCTAGAAGCGACTTTCCTTGCCTTTTACCTTAACCGTGCAATGTGCTGCAGAGATGTTCTCACCTGGACATGAGCCACATGGATACCAACTGCGTTGGAAACCTATGTGGGAATCGACGACAAGCGACTCGATAAATTTTGTTAAATTCCATGGTGCTTTTTAGAAATGCAGTTTCTGTTCACCTCAATCAAAACGTCAGTTTCTGAACATAGTAACAGAAGTCACAAGGTAATTACCTCACCGCACCCCCCACTCCGGAAGAGGTGCTAACTGCCCTTGAGTGCTTTTTGTTCTCGATGTGAAGAGCTTTCACGCCTGAGTCACCTTCACGTCTCTGGTTGCTGAGTGAATCACAAAGAAGGAATTTCACCAGAGCTGCAACTGCCTCACTTCTCCACTCGCCCTCCCCGTTTACATTTTCCTGCTCGTCAGTAATTTAAAGAAAACCAAATGGATGCGATGTCATTCTGTAGCCTCTCTGTCGATTCCTCCGTTTCAGTTCCAACATGACTTAGATCTCGGGGCGGACCTTAATACTAGCGACGCTATGAATGCGCAAGTCGAAAGGTTCCTCTGAGAGTGCAATTTCTTTCATTGCTGTTGCTGATTGAATGAGCCACTAACGTGCGAATTGCTCCAAAACATGATTCAGGATATCTGGTGCCAATTCTCGCACGTTGAATCACGATTGACAGCTTCCAAATGAGGTCTTTCTGAGACGACCTTGGGGTACATTTGACAAACAGACAAGTTCAGGAATTCGTGGTGCGCTGTGACACCAGAGCATCTGCTTCTTTCCTGTCTTTGAACCGAGCCGCCTGCGCAAGGAAGGCAAATGCGGTACTGCTTTTCGTGGAAGGATCAGAAGGCGGTAACTACACTCTCCAACAGAATGGCATATGATCAGAACCAGGTTGGAGAAAAACTTAACAACGCTTTGCACTGTAATTAAATGGAATTGCATTACATTTCACTCCCAGAGCAGATTTGTTCAAGCAAATTCGAAGGCTGGTTTGCAGATGGGAAAGCATGCAAGAAAGCTCAGCTCTTGTCCATGAAAAAGGCTGCAGTTGAAGAACAAAGCAGCTTCTGCCCAGTTTCGAACTGGGGACCTTTCGCGTGTGAGGCGAACGTGATGACCACTACACTACAGAAACAAGCCGGAGTCGGCAGTGCTGCGACTCAATGGCGTCCAACACTGAAAGTTGAATCCGTTCCACGTTTCACCTTTTTGTTTCCAATAGCTCGTTGTTGTCCAGCGTAATTGACATCTTGAAAACGTAAAAAAAAAAGACACGTTAAATTGATGACAAAATATAGACAAAGCTGTCGTCGATGTTTGTACCGTCGGGCGAGGTGGAATAGGCTGGGACGACTTTCCCTGCAGCGTAACAGCTGCGACATGACCTTATGGAAGGGTGGTTAACTAAGTTTTACCCAAGTTGGTGTGAGTTGAAAACTCGAGAGCATAGCTTTAAGGTGATTGGGCTGAAAGTGACAAAGGACCTGAGGCACATTTCCCACAAAGAAGGTTGTGCGTGTTTGGAATGATCTACCAGAGGAAGTGGAGGAGGCTATTACACTCAGAAAATTGCAAAGGTAATCGGGTGAGTTTCTGGATATGATGCGTTTAGAGGGATTGGGGCCAAATGCTGGGGAACGGGACTTGTTTAATTTTGGCGATGTGGTGAGCACGGATGAGGTCCACCGAAGTATCTTTTTCCACGATGTACCCCAATTACGTCATGTTACCGGCTTTAAAGGATTACTTTTTAGCGGAGTTTGCCATCGCAGTCTGTGGCACAAACATTTAGTCTGTTTGATTGCTCACGGGAGAGGTAGTATTGTGAAACACTGCAGAAACGAACGACTTCCTTACTTTAGCTCCGACTGACCATACTCTGCGAAATTTTCCCAGATCCTCTGCTGAGAATTTTTGCTGCTGGAAGTTACCTCAGAAACCCTGTTAAATCGAAATGTATTGAGCGAATCGCAAAACAGAAAGCATTTAACACGGAACACAAACAAACTGGCATATCTCATGCATTTTCAGACACAGAGATGCATGAATGCTAAATGTGATACAGTCCGAGGGCATGAGTCATAAAGTAATCTCACAACTAACAACAGGGCATTTCCAAACGACTCTTTCAAAAAGCTCAGCTTGCCTGGGATGGCAGAACTGTTTGCGATTTTCCGAGCGGGAGGCTCATGACAGTAGAGACATTTTGAAATATTTGGCAGTATCCCACACCACAGTTAGTTCCCTGGGAAGCAAACCCCTTTAACTTTTGTTTTCAACATCAATATACAGTGGGCACCGAAACAGCATTTTAACAAGCTGCAGCGTTGAAGTTGATCAGCAGAAATGGCAGTGGTGGGATTCGAACCCACGCCCCTTTCGAGACTGGAACCTGGATCCAGCGCCTTAGACCGCTCGGCCACACTACCAGCCGGCCGCGCCTCCTCATTTTCTTGTATTTCCAATTGTGCTCCTGCACAACAACAGATGCAAAGTCACATGATAAGGGTTCCATGATTCCTCTCGGACTCGCACAGCTGCTGGGATGTCCTCTCGGACTGGCACAGCTACAATGTCAATTTCGCAGCAGATATTGATAGCCCATCAATCCAGACAAAAATCAATGGTAAACTGAGTCTATCTTCTCAGACTCTTTTCAGCTACAAATGTATCTGTGAGTGCTTAAGAATATGGGTTCGCTTATGATTTGGTCAAATAACCATGAGCTGCTTGACATTACTGCAATTTCGAATCTCGCTTTGCTAAATGATTTCACCCATTGCTCGAAACAGGACGACTTTCACGTTTACACGGAACACCAAACACACCGGACTACAGGGAAAATGCACAAACCTGAGCAGGCCGTAATCCACATCATACCGTGCAGCATAGTTTCAGTCACTGTGTCTGTTTTTTTTTTCAGAATAAGAGTCCCAAAGAATGTTCTCCACCCGAAAACCGGAGGTAACATTACAATCACATTGTGAGAATGCTCTGACCTCGGAGCCAGTTCTAGAAGCGACTTTCCTTGCCTTTTACCTTAACCGTGCAATGTGCTGCAGAGATGTTCACACCTGGACATGAGCCACATGGATACCAACTGCGTTGGAAACCTATGTGGGAATCGACGACAAGCGACTCGATAAATTTTGTTAAATTCCATGGTGCTTTTTAGAAATGCAGTTTCTGTTCACCTCAATCAAAACGTCAGTTTCTGAACATAGTAACAGAAGTCACAAGGTAATTACCTCACCGCACCCCCCACTCCGGAAGAGGTGCTAACTGCCCTTGAGTGCTTTTTGTTCTCGATGTGAAGAGCTTTCACGCCTGAGTCACCTTCACGTCTCTGGTTGCTGAGTGAATCACAAAGAAGGAATTTCACCAGAGCTGCATCTGCCTCACTTCTCCACTCGCCCTCCCCGTTTACATTTTCCTGCTCGTCAGTAATTTAAAGAAAACCAAATGGATGCGATGTCATTCTGTAGCCTCTCTGTCGATTCCTCCGTTTCAGTTCCAACATGACTTAGATCTCGGGGCGGACCTTAATACTAGCGACGCTATGAATGCGCAAGTCGAAAGGTTCCTCTGAGAGTGCAATTTCTTTCATTGCTGTTGCTGATTGAATGAGCCACTAACGTGCGAATTGCTCCAAAACATGATTCAGGATATCTGGTGCCAATTCTCGCACGTTGAATCACGATTGACAGCTTCCAAATGAGGTCTTTCTGAGACGACCTTGGGGTACATTTGACAAACAGAAAAGTTCAGGAATTCGTGGTGCGCTGTGACACCAGAGCATCTGCTTCTTTCCTGTCTTTGAACCGAGCCGCCTGCGCAAGGAAGGCAAATGCGGTACTGCTTTTCGTGGAAGGATCAGAAGGCGGTAACTACACTCTCCAACAGAATGGCATATGATCAGAACCAGGTTGGAGAAAAACTTAACAACGCTTTGCACTGTAATTAAATGGAATTGCATTACATTTCACTCCCAGAGCAGATTTGTTCAAGCAAATTCGAAGGCTGGTTTGCAGATGGGAAAGCATGCAAGAAAGCTCAGCTCTTGTCCATGTAAAAGGCTGCAGTTGAAGAACAAAGCAGTTTCTGCCCAGTTTCGAACTGGGGACCTTTCGCGTGTGAGGCGAACGTGATGACCACTACACTACAGAAACAAGCCGGAGTCGGCAGTGCTGCGACTCAATGGCGTCCAACACTGAAAGTTGAATCCGTTCTTCGTTTCACCTTTTTGTTTCCAATCGCTCGTTGTTGTCCAGCGTAATTGACATCTTGAAAACGTAAAAAAAAAGACACGTTAAATTGATGACAAAATATAGACAAAGCTGTCGTCGATGTTTGTACCGTAGGGCGAGGTGGAATAGGCTGGGACGACTTTGCCTGCAGCGTTACAGCTGCGACATGACCTTATGGAAGGGTGGTTAACTGAGTTTTACCCAAGTTGGTGTGAGTTGAAAACTCGAGAGCATAGCTTTAAGGTGATTGGGCTGAAAGTGACAAAGGACCTGAGGCACATTTCCCACAAAGAAGGTTGTGCGTGTTTGGAATGATCTACCAGAGGAAGTGGAGGAGGCTATTACACTCAGAAAATTGCAAAGGTAATCGGGTGAGTTTCTGGATATGATGCGTTTAGAGGGATTGGGGCCAAATGCTGGGGAACGGGACTTGTTTAATTTTGGCGATGTGGTGAGCACGGATGAGGTCCACCGAAGTATCTTTTTCCACGATGTACCCCAATTACGTCATGTTACCGGCTTTAAAGGATTACTTTTTAGCGGAGTTTGCCATCGCAGTCTGTGGCACAAACATTTAGTCTGTTCGACTGCTCACGGGAGAGGTAGTATTGTGAAACACTGCAGAAACGAACGACTTCCTTACTTTAGCTCCGACTGACCATACTCTGCGAAATTTTCCCAGATCCTCTGCTGAGAATTTTTGCTGCTGGAAGTTACCTCAGAAACCCTGTTAAATCGAAATGTATTGAGCGAATCGCAAAACAGAAAGCATTTAACACGGAACACAAACAAACTGGCATATCTCATGCATTTTCAGACACAGAGATGCATGAATGCTAAATGTGATACAGTCCGAGGGCATGAGTCATAAAGTAATCTCACAACTAACAACAGGGCATTTCCAAACGACTCTTTCAAAAAGCTCAACTTGCCTGGGATGGCACAACTGTTTGCGATTTTCCGAGCGGGAGGCTCATGACAGTAGAGACATTTTGAAATATTTGGCAGTATCCCACACCACAGTTAGTTCCCTGGGAAGCAAACCCCTTTTACTTTTGTTTTCAACATCAATATACAGTGGGCACCGAAACAGCATTTTAACAAGCTGCAGCGTTGGAGTTGATCAGCAGAAATGGCAGTGGTGGGATTCGAACCCACGCCCCTTTCGAGACTGGAACCTGGATCCAGCGCCTTAGACCGCTCGGCCACACTACCAGCCGGCCGCGCCTTCTTATTTTCTTGTATTTCCAATTGTGCTCCTGCATAACAACAGATGCAAAGTCACATGATAAGGGTTCCATGATTCCTCTCGGACTCGCACAGCTGCTGGGATGTCCTCTCGGACTGGCACAGCTACAATGTCAATTTCGCAGCAGATATTGATAGCCCATCAATCCAGACAAAAATCAATGGTAAACTGAGTCTATCTTCTCAGACTCTTTTCAGCTACAAATGTATCTGTGAGTGCTTAAGAATATGGGTTCGCTTATGATTTGGTCAAATAACCATGAGCTGCTTGACATTACTGCAATTTCGAATCTCGCTTTGCTAAATGATTTCACCCATTGCTCGAAACAGGACGACTTTCACGTTTACACGGAACACCAAACACACCGGACTACAGGGAAAATGCACAAACCTGAGCAGGCCGTAATCCACATCATACCGTGCAGCATAGTTTCAGTCACTGTGTCTGTTTTTTTTTTCAGAATAAGAGTCCCAAAGAATGTTCTCCACCCGAAAACCGGAGGTAACATTACAATCCGAGAACGACAGATCACATTGTGAGGATGCTCTGACCTCGGAGCCAGTTCTAGAAGCGACTTTCCTTGCCTTTTACCTTAACCGTGCAATGTGCTGCAGAGATGTTCTCACCTGGACATGAGCCACATGGATACCAACTGCGTTGGAAACCTATGTGGGAATCGACGACAAGCGACTCGATAAATTTTGTTAAATTCCATGGTGCTTTTTAGAAATGCAGTTTCTGTTCACCTCAATCAAAACGTCAGTTTCTGAACATAGTAACAGAAGTCACAAGGTAATTACCTCACCGCACCCCCCACTCCGGAAGAGGTGCTAACTGCCCTTGAGTGCTTTTTGTTCTCGATGTGAAGAGCTTTCACGCCTGAGTCACCTTCACGTCTCTGGTTGCTGAGTGAATCACAAAGAAGGAATTTCACCAGAGCTGCAACTGCCTCACTTCTCCACTCGCCCTCCCCGTTTACATTTTCCTGCTCGTCAGTAATTTAAAGAAAACCAAATGGATGCGATGTCATTCTGTAGCCTCTCTGTCGATTCCTCCGTTTCAG
>NW_028270222.1:60000-102395 GCF_037043375.1 Chiloscyllium plagiosum | reverse complement strand
AGCCCCCTTCCCCCCCAACCCTGACAGATTCAGGAACAACTCCTTCCCCCCCCACCCTGACAGATTCGGGAACAGCCCCCTTCCCCTCCCCACTCCTGACAGATTCAGGAACAGCTCCCTTCCCCCCGCCCTGACACAGATTCAGGAACAGCTCCTTCCCCCCCACCCTGACAGATTCAGGAACAGCCTCCTATCCCCCTCCACCCCTGACAGATTCAGGAACAGCTCCCTTCCCCCCCCCACCCTGACAGATTCAGGAACAGCTCCTTCCTCCCCCCGCACCTGACAGATTCAGGAACAGCTCCTTCCCCCACCCTGACAGATTTCAGGAACAGCTCCCTTCCCCCCCACCCTGACAGATTCAGGAACAGCTCCCTTCCCCCACCCTGACAGATTCAGGAACAGCTCCCTTCCCCACCCTGACAGATTCAGGAACAGCTCCCTTCCCCCCCACCCTGACAGATTCAGGAACAGCTCCCTTCCCCCACCCTGACAGATTCAGGAACAGCTCCTTCCCCCCCCACCCTGACAGATTCAGGAACAGCTCCTTCCCCCCACCCTGACAGAATTCAAGGAACAGCCCTTTCCCCCCCAGCCCTGACAGATTCAGGAACAGCCCACTTCCCCCCACCCTGACAGATTCAGGAACAGCCCTTCCCCCGCACCCTGACAGATTCAGGAACAGCTCCTTCCCCCCACCCTGACAGATTCAGGAACAGCCCTTCCCCCCCCGGATTCAGACTCCCTTCCCCACCCTGACAGATTCAGGAACAGCCCCTTCCCCCCCCAGCCCTGACCAGATTCAGGAACAGCCTCCTTCCCCCCCCACCCTGACAGATTCAGGAACAGCCCCTTCCCCCCCACCCCTGACAGATTCAGGAACAGCTCCTTTCCCCCCCACCCTGACAGATTCAGGAACAGCTCCTTCCCCCCACACCTGACAGATTCAGGAACAGGCCCCTTCCCCCCACCCTGACAGATTCAGGAACAGCTCCTTCCCCCCCCACCCTGACAGATTCAGGAACAGCTCCCTTCCCCCCCACCCTGCCAGATTCAGGAACAGGCCCTTTCCCCCCACCCTGACAGATTCAGGGAACAGCCTCCTTCCCCCCCACACTGACAGATTCAGGAACAGCTCCTTCCCCCCACCCTGCAGATACAGGCCGTTCCCCCCACCCTGACAGATCAGGAACACCCTTCCCCCCACCCTGACAGATTCAGGAACAGCCCCTTCCCCCCACCCTGACAGATTCAGGAACAGCTCCTTCCCCCCCCCCGCCCCTGACAGATTCAGGAACAGCTCCTTCCCCACCCTGACAGATTCAGGAACACTCCCTTCCCCCACCCTGTACAGATTCAGGGAACAGGCACCTTCCCCCCACCCTGACAGATTCCGGGAACAGCCTCCTTCCCCCTCCACCCTGACAAGATTCAGGAACAGCACCCTTCCCCCCACCCTGAACAGATTCAGGGAACAGCTCCTTCCCCCGCCCTGACAGATTCAGGAACCAGCTCCTTCCCCCCCACCCTGACAGATTCAGAGAACAGCCCTTCCCCCCCGCCCCTGACAGATTCAGGAACAGCCTTCCCCCTCGCCCCTGACACGATTCAGGAACAGCTCCTTCCCCCCGCCCTGACAGATTCAGGAACAGCTCCTTCCCCCCACCCTGACAGATTCAGGAACAGCCCCTTCCCCCCCCCCACCCTGACAGATTCAGGAACCAGCCCCTTCCCCCACGCCCTGACAGATTCAGGAACAGCTCCTTCCCCCCACCCTGACAGATTCAGGAACAGCTCCTTCCCCCCCACCCTGACAGATTCAGGAACAGCTCCTCCCCCCGCCCTGACAGATTCAGGAACACCTCCTTCCCACCCTGACAGATTCAGGAACAGCTCCTTCCCCCCCGCCCCCACCCTGACAGATTCAGGAACAGCTCCTTCCCCCCGCCCTGACAGATTCAGGAACAGCTCCTTCCCCCCCCGCCCCACCCTGACAGATTCAGGAACAGCTCCTTCCCCCCGCCCTGACAGATTCAGGAACAGCTCCTTCCCCCCCGCCCCCACCCTGACAGATTCAGGAACAGCTCCTTCCCCCCCGCCCCCACCCTGACAGATTCAGGAACAGCCCCTTCCCCCCACCCTGACAGATTCAGGAACAGTCCCTTCCCCCCCGCCCTTGACAGATTCAGGAACAGTCCCTTCCCCCCCGCCCTGACAGATTCGGGAACAGCCCCTTCCCACCCCACCCTGACAGATTCAGGAACAGCTCCTTCCCCCACCCTGACAGATTCAGGAACAGCTCCTTCCCCCCCCGCCCTGACAGATTCAGGAACAGCTCCTTCCCCCACCCCTGACAGATTCAGGAACAGCTCCTATCCCCACCCTGACAGATTCAGGAACAGTCCCTTCCCCCCCACCCTGACAGATTCAGGAACAGCTCCTTCCCCCCGCCCCTGACAGATTCAGGAACAGCTCCTTCCCCCACCCCTGACAGATTCAGGAACAGCTCCTTCCCCCCCCACCCTGACAGATTCAGGAACAGCCTCCCTTCCCCCACCCTGACAGATTCAGGAACAGCTCCTTCCCCCCCCACCCTGACAGATTCAGGAACAGCCCCTTCCCCCCACCCTGACAGATTCAGGAACAGCCCCTTCCCCCACCCTGACAGATTCAGGAACAGCTCCTTCCCCCCCCACCCTGACAGATTCAGGAACAGCTCCTTCCCCCCACCCTGACAGATTCAGGAACAGCTCCTTCCCCCCCGCCCTGACAGATTCAGGAACAGCCCCTCTCCCCACCCCACCCTGACAGATTCAGGAACAGCTCCTTCCCCCCCACCCTGACAGATTCAGGAACAGCTCCTTCCCCCCACCCTGCCAGATTCAGGAACAGGCCCTTTCCCCCCACCCTGACAGATTCAGGAACAGCCCCTTCCCCCCACCCTGACAGATTCAGGAACAGCTCCTCCCCCCGCCCTGACAGATTCAGGAACACCTCCTTCCCCCCCCCACCCCTGACCGATTCAGGAACAGCCCCTTCCCCCCACCCTGACAGATTCAGGAACAGCCCCTTCCCCCCCGCCCTGACAGATTCAGGAACAGCTCCTTCCCCCCCACCCTGACAGATTCAGGAACAGCCCCTTCCCCCCCCACCTGACAGATTCAGGAACAGCTCCTTCCCCCCCCACCCTGACAGATTCAGGAACAGCTCCTTCCCCCCACACCTGCCAGATTCAGGAACAGGCCCTTTCCCCCCACCCTGACAGATTCAGGAACAGCTCCTTCCCCCCCACCCTGACAGATTCAGGAACAGCTCCTTCCCCCCACCCTGCCAGATTCAGGAACAGGCCCTTTCCCCCCCACCCTGACAGATTCGGGAACAGCCCCTTCCCCCACCCTGACAGATTCAGGAAACAGCCCCTTCCCCCCACCCTGACAGATTCAGGAACAGCTCCTTCCCCCACCCTGACAGATTCAGGAACACCTCCTTCCCCCACCCTGACAGATTCAGGAACAGCCCCTTCCCCCCCACCCTGACAGATTCAGGAACAGCCCCCTTCCCCCCACCCTGACAGATTCAGGAATAGTCCCCTTCCCCCCCACCCTGACAGATTCAGGATCAGCCCCTTCCCCCCACCCTGACAGATTCAGGAACACCTCCTTCCCCCCCACCCTGACAGATTCAGGAACAGCCCCTTCCCCCCACCCTGACAGATTCAGGAACACCTCCTTCCCCCCACCCTGACAGATTCAGGAACAGCTCCTTCCCCCCCACCTGACAGATTCAGGAACAGCCCCTTCCCCCCCACCCTGACAGATTCAGGAACAGCCCCTTCCCCCCACCCTGACAGATTCAGGAACAGCCCCTTCCCCCCGCCCTGACAGATTCAGGAACAGCTCCTTCCCCCGCCCCTGACAGATTCAGGAACAGGCCCTTTCCCCCACCCCGACAGATTCAGGAACAGGCCTGAATCTGTCAGGGCGGGGGGAAGGACTTGTTCCTGAATCTGTCAGGGCGGGGGGAAGGGGCTGTTCCTGAATCTGTCAGGGCGGGGGGGAAGGAGCTGTTCCTGAATCTGTCAGGGCGGGGGGAAGGGGCTGTTCCCGAATCTGTCAGGGTGGGGGGAAGGGACTGTTCCTGAATCTGTCAGGGTGGGGGAAGGAGCTGTTCCCGAATCTGTCAGGGTGGGGGGGGAAGGGGCTGTTCCTGAATCTGTCAGGGCCAGGGAGAAGGAGCTGATCCTGAAACTGTCAGGGTGGGGGGAAGGGGATATTCCTGAATCTGTCAGGGCTGGGGGGAAGGGGCTATTCCTGAATCTGTCAGGGTGGGGGGAAGGGGCTGTTTCTGAATCTGTCAGGGTGGGGGGAAGGGGCTGTTCCTGAATCTGTCAGGGTGGGGGGAAGGGGCTGTTTCTGAATCTGTCAGGGTGGGGGGGAAGGGGCTGTTCCTGAATCTGTCAGGGTGGGGGGAAGGGGCTGTTCCTGAATCTGTCAGGGCCAGGGTAGGAGCTGAGACTGTCGCAGTTAAGATAGGAATGGAAAAAGGCCCTGTATTCCCAGGGGTAATAAAAGTTTCTAAAGGTCATAAAGTTCCCAAAGTTTACAAATTTCCAAACATTTATGGAGTTGGCAAGTTTAGTCAAGTTCCAAAGTTTAAACATTTCCAAATGTTTATAAACTTCCCAAGTTTTGTGGTCACCCTAATGATTGGGAGTATTTTGGAAAAAAATGCAAAGGGTAACAGAAAACACTAAACTTAGGAAACCTTTCTCCCTCAATGAATGGATCGGTGACTGGAGGGAGGGGTTGGGGGTGTAGATTGAAGGTGAGGGGGGCAGCGGGTTTAGAGGGGTTGTGCTTTGCACCCAGAGGCTGGTTGGAGGGGGTCTGGAACCCACTGCCCGAGTGGGTGGGAGAGGCAGAACATGGAGGCTGTGTTTAGATGGGCACTGGGTATGCTGTGGCTGTGGGGCTGAGCGCTGGGAAACAACGCCCCCCCCCCCCCCCACCCCCCCAACTCCCGGCTCCTTCCCCAGCCACCGCTAGGAATTCCAAAACCTGCGCCCACGCCTCTGTCCACTATCCCAAAGGAGCGTTCCACACCCATCAGAGATTCACCTGCATCTCCTGGAGTCATAGAGACGTGCAGCAGGGAAACAGACCCCTTCGGTCCAACCCGTCCGTGCTGACCCAGATGTCCCAACCCAATCTAGTCCCCCACCTGCCAGCACCCGGCCCATATCCCTCCAAACCCTTCCTGTTCATATACCCATCCAAATGCCTCTTAAATGTTGCAATTGTACCAGCCTCCACCACTTCCTCTGGCAGCTCATTCCATACACGTACCACCCTCTGTGTGAAAAAGTTGCCCCTTAGGTCTCTTTTATATCTTCCCCCTCTCACCCTAAACCTATGCCCCTCTAGTTCTGGATTCCCCCACCCCAGGGGGGAAAAGACCTTGTCTATTTACCCCACCCTCGTGATGTTATAAACCTCTATAAGGTCACCCCTCAGCCTCCGACGCTCCAGGGAAAACAGCCCCAGCCTGTTCAGCCTCTCCCTGTAGCTCAAACCCTCCAACATCCTTGTCAATCTTTTCCGAACCCTTTCAAGTTTCACAACATCTTTCCGATAGGAAGGAGACCAGAATTGCACGCAATATTCCAACAGTGGCCGAACCAATGTCCCGTACAGCCGCAACATGACCTCCCAACCCCTGTACTCAATACTCTGACCGATAAAGGAAAGCACACCCAACGCCTCCTTCACTATCCTATCGACCTGCGACTCCACTTTCAAGGAGCTATGAACCTGCACTCCAAGGTCTCTGTGTTCAGCAACACTCCCCCCAGGACCTTACCATTAAGTGTATAAGTCCTGCTAAGACTTGCTTTCCCAAAATGCAGCATTTTTCTGAATTAATGTCAGCTAATGCATCCGTTGCTCCCGATGCGGTCTCCTCTACATCGGGGACTCTGGGCGCCTCCTCGCAGAGCGCTTTAGGGAACATCTCCGGGACACCCACACCAATCAACCAAACCGCCCCGTGGCCCAACATTTCAACTCCCCCCTTCCACTCTACCGAGGACATGGAGGTCCTGGGCCTCCTTCACTGCCGCTCCCTCACCACCAGACGCATGGAGGGTGAACGCCTCATCTTCCCCCTCGGAACACTTCATCCCCAGGGCATCAGTGTGGACTTCAACAGCTTCCTCGTTTCCCCTTCCCCCCCCCACCCCCCCCCCCCCCCACCTCACAGTCCCAGGCCTCCAATTCAGCACCGCCCTCCAAGATCTGTCAGTCGCTACCCCCTCTGACCTACCACCTTCTCCCTCACCTTCGTCCACCCATCGCTTTCTCAGCTACCCCCACCCTGGCTCACCAGCCTCATTCTCCTGCCCCTCGGAACACCGCCTGACCCTCTAAGCTTTCCTAGCCCTGCGCTCCGGACTGCGAAATCACTCACCCGAGTGAAATGTGACTGGGAGGCTGGACGGTGGTTGGGGGGGGGGTTGTTGGGTAGTGGGGGGGGGGAACGAGTGCTGCTTTTATAGCCGCGACGCGGTCCCAGCAGAGGGGCAGCTGGAGGAGGTTACCAGGGACGGAGATCCCGCCCGGCAACAGACCTGGGATTGGCCCTGCTGCGTTCCGATACCATCAAACCGGTCCAGTCCACGGCAGGCAAACTGGGGGGAATTCTCTGCTCCCGCCCCTCCCCCCCCTCCCCCAGCCCCTCACCGACCCCACCTCAAAATAAACAAAAAACAAACCCCAACCATGAACTCAAAACGGAAACAGTCTCGCACAATCCAAAGACCTAGGTCCAACCGATCAGCCAGCAACATTCCGCAGAAAACTGTGAGTCGTTTGTTGTAAGAAATCTTATAGAAAAGGGTTAGACTTAAATCTTTACCTCGCACGGCAGGCTTCCGAATGATATTCCCTTTGCATATCCTGGTATCCAATTGTGAGTTGGAGCCTGTTTAATTTGGAAATGAGGGTGCAAGCAATTTGGGGTTGAAGGAGGTAGAGACTAAATTGTCAGCTGCCTGCAGATGATTGTTCCCTTTGCTGCTACTGGAACATGTTTGCTCACAATTAACACGTTAGTCCCGTGGAGTTAGCGAATTTGGTCTGAATTATTTTTGACTGCAGAGACACAAAGATAGGGACAAGGACACCACAAAAACTCTGCAGAGAGTCTGACCCTCCCACAGCACCCGCACCCTCAGCACTGACACTCCCACAGCACCCGCTCCCTCAGCACTGACCCTCCCACAGCACCCACTCCCTCAGCGCTGACCCTCCCACAGCACCCGCTCCCTCAGCACTGACCCTCCCACAGCACCCGCTCCCTCAGCACTGACCCTCCCTCAGCACCCACTCCCTCAGCGCTGACCCTCCCACAGCACCCGCTCCCTCAGCGCTGACCCTCCCACAGCACCCGCTCCCTCAGCACTGACCCTCCCACAGCGCCCGCTCCCTCGGCGCTGACCCTCCCACAGCACCCGCTCCCACAGCGCTGACCCTCCCACAGCACTGACCCTCCCAGAGCACTGACCCTCCCACAGCACCCACTCCCTCGGCACTGACCCTCCCACAGCACCCACTCCCTCAGCACTGACCCTCCCACAGCGCCCGCTCCCTCAGCACTGACCCTCCCACAGCACCCACTCCCTCAGCACTGACCCTCCCACAGCACTGACCCTCCCACAGCACTGACCCTCCCTCAGCACTGACCCTCCCTCAGCACTGACCCTCCCACAGCGCCCACTCCCTCAGCACTGACCCTCCCACAGCACCCGCTCCCTCAGCACTGACCCTCCCACAGCACCCACTCCCTCAGCACTGACCCTCCCTCAGCACTGACCCTCCCACAGCACTGACCCTCCCTCAGCACTGACCCTCCCACAGCGCCCACTCCCTCAGCACTGACCCTCCCACAGCACCCGCTCCCTCAGCACTGACCCTCCCACAGCACCCGCTCCCTCAGCACTGACCCTCCCACAGCACCCACTCCCTCAGCACTGACCCTCCCTCAGCACTGACCCTCCCACAGCACTGACCCTCCCTCAGCACTGACCCTCCCACAGCGCCCACTCCCTCAGCACTGACCCTCCCACAGCACCCGCTCCATCAGCACTGACCCTCCCACAGCACCCACTCCCTCGGCACTGACCCTCCCTCAGCACTGACCCTCCCTCAGAGCGTGTTTCTGTGTAGCCAGTGCTGTGTTTAATCTTGGGGCTGTTGGTGAATCGATTTGAGTGATGGTTGGTTTGCGACGGATGATTTGTAACCTTGAGAATGTAATTGTCATATCAGTAAACACAATTTTTAAAATGTATTAAAAATTTCCACTTAAATAATTCCCCGGGGTTTGATGGATGGTGTCTCTATAGCTGAGGGATATCTAATGTATACTTCAATAATGTTACCTTACCCCTGCTCACAGACTCCTTCCTCCCCTACTCTGCCTCTCCTTCTCTCCATCTGTCTTGTATTCTCTCTGTCAGTCTCTGTGTCTGCCTCCATCTGTCTCTCTCTCTCTGTATCTAATTCTTTCTCTTTCTCTCTCTCTCTCTCTCACTCTGTCTCCCCTCATCTCTCTCACTGTGCATCTCACTATTTCTCTTTGTGTGTGTGTCTCTCTCTCCCTCTCTCTGTCTCTCTGTCTCTCTCTCTCTCTCTCTGTCTCTCTGTCTCTCTCCTTCTCTCTGTCTCTCTGTCCTCTCCATGTCAATTTCTTTCTCTGTCTCTGCCTCTCTCTCTCCTCTCTCTCTGTCTGTCGTTCCCTCTCTGTCCCTGTCTCTCTGTGTCAGTCTGTCTCTCTATCTCTCTTTCTCTCTTTCTGTGTCCCCCTCTCTCTTTCCCTTTCTCTCTGTCTCTGTCCCTGCCTCGTCTCTGTCCGTCTGTCTGACTTTCTCTCTTTCCCTCCCTCTTTCTCTCTCTCCCTTTCCATTTCGCTCTCCCTCTCTCTTTCTCTCTGTCTCTCAGTTTCTCTCTCTCTCATGCTCTCTCTTACACACTCACTCACGCGGGGTTGGGGGGGGGGGAATTGATTGAGAGAGAGAGAGACAGACAGAGAGAGTGTGAAAATGAGAGAGGGAGTGAGAAATGGAGACAGAGATAGAGACAGATTGAGGGATAGAGAGAGAGAGAGGGCAAGAGAGACAGAGCAAATGAAAAAGATAATGAGAGACAGACAGAGAGAGAGTGAGATAGAGAGAGAGAGAAAAAACGAGAGAGGGAGAGAGACAAAGAGAGAGTAGACAAGTACAGAGAGAGAGAGACATAGACTGAGAGAGAGAAAGTGAGTGAGGGAGCGAGAGAGAGAGAGAGGGTGGCAGGGAAAGAGAGAGAGAGAGTGAGAGTCAGAGCAAGAGTGACAGAGAGGCAGAGGGTGAATGAGAGACGTAAAGAGACAGAGAGAGAGGGTGGGAGAGCGAGAGAGAGAGAGAGACACAGAGAGAGAGTGAGAGAGACAGAGAGGGAGAGACAGAGAGAGTGAGAGAGAGAGAGACAGAGTGTGTGAGAGAGAGAAACAGAGTAAGTGTGAGAGTGAAAGACAGAGAGAGAGAAAGAGTGAGTGTGAGAGTGAGAGACAGAGAGAAAGAGTGAGAGAGAGACAGAGAGAGAGAGAGAAAGAGTGAGAGAGAGAGAGACAGAGAGAGAGAGAGGGAGAGACAGAGAGAGTGAGAGAGAGAGACAGAGTAAGTGTGAGAGTGAAAGACAGAGAGAAAGAGAGAGAGAGAGAGAGACAGAGAGAAAGAGTGAGAGAGAGAGAGAGAGAGAGAGAGGGAAAGTGAGAGATGGAGATACAGTGTGAGAGAGAGCGAGAGAGAGCGAGAGAGACGGAGAGGATGAAAGAGAGAGAGAGAGGGCGAGTGAGAGAATCAATGGTTGAAGGGGAATGTTTGGGTCTGAAAACAAATTGACTGTTACCTGTGTCCTTTCCATAACTTCATCACAGAATCGCATTAAGGAAAGTTAATCTCTCAGAGAAAATTGTGTTTCTTTGGCTGGAATTGTTTTTGAGATTAAAACAAAATTGAACGCAGCAAGTGAAGCACAAAGAAATCAATATAGAGAGAGAGGGAGAGAGAGAGAGTGTGAGGGAGGGAGGGAGGGCGACTGGGAACTGCTAACATTTATATAATGTCCGCACTTCGTCAGAGTCTGACCAGGGGCCATCTGCTCAGCACAGTGTCGGGGAGATCGATCAGGGTCTCACACACACTCACACACACACACACACTCACACACACTCACATACACACACAGACACACACACACACACACTCACACACACAGACACACACACACACTCACACAGACACAAACACTCACTCACACACACTCTCACACACACAGACACACACACTCACACACACACACACACACACTCACACAGACACACACAGACACACACACACACACACTCACACACACACAGACACACACACACTCACACACACACATACACACACAGACACACACACACACACTCACACACACACACACACACACACACTCACACAGACACAAACACTCACTCACACACACTCTCACACACACAGACACACACACTCACACACACACACACACACACTCACACAGACACACACAGACACACACACTCACACAGACACACACACACACTCACACAGACACACACAGACACACACACTCACACAGACACACACACTCACACACACTCACACAGACACACACACTCACACACTCACACACACACACACACACAGACACACACACACACTCACACACTCTCACACACACTCACACAGACACAAACACTCACTCACACACACTCTCACACACACAGACACACACACTCACACACACAGACACACTCACACACACACTCACACACACTCACACAGACACACACACTCACACATACACACACACTCACACACTCACACAGACACACACACACTCACACAGACACACACACACACACTCACACACACACACACACACACTCACACACACTCACACAGACACACACTCACACAGACACACACACACTCACACACACACACAGACACACACACACACTCACACACACTCACACAGACACACACTCACACAGACACACACACACTCACACACACACAGACACACACACACACACACTCACACACACTCACACAGACACACACTCACACACACTCACACACACACACAGACACACACACATACTCTCACACACACACACACACTCACACACACACACTCATACACACACACACTCACACAGACACATACACTCACACACACACACTCACACTCACACAGACACACACACACACTCACACACACACTCACACACACTCACACACAAACACAAACACTCACACACACACTCACACTCACACAGACTCACACACACTCACACACACACACATACACTCACACAGACACACACTCACACACACACATATACACGCTCACACACACACACAGACACACACACTCACACACACACATACACACACACAAACACCAACACACACACACACAGACTCTAATACAGACACACAAACACAGACGCACATTCACACACACATCCTCTCAAACAGACACACACACAATCACACACACAGACACACACACTCATACACACACTCTTTCTCACACACAGACAGACACACTCATGCACACACACACACACACACTCTTTCTCGCACACAGACACACTCACACACATACCCTCACACACACTTTCTCTCTCTCTCACACACAGATACACACACACACTCTCTCTCACACACACTCTCTCACACACTCTCACACTCTCTCTCACACACTCTCACACATATACACACACTCTCACACACACTCTCTCACATATACACACACTCTCTCTCACACATGCACTCTCTGTCTCACACTCTCACACGCACACTCTCTCACACTCTCACGCACATACACTCTCTCTCTCATACACATACAGACACACACACAAACACACTCGCTCTCTCTGACATACACACAATTTATTTCGCACACACACTCTCTCACACTCACACTCTCTCTCTCGCACACACTCTCACACTCACACTGACACTCTATCTCTCACACACACACATTCTCTCACACACACACTCTCACACGCACTCTCTCACACGCACACTCTCTCACTCACACTCTCTCACACACACACTCTCTCACTCACACTCTCTCACACACACACACTCTCACACACACACTCACACACATATACTCTCACACAAACACTCTCTCACTCTCACTCACTCATACTCTCTCTCACACTCACACTCTGTCACACACACTCTCTCTCATACATGCACACTCTCACACTCACACTCTCTCTCACACTCACACACTCTCACACACACTCTGTCACACACATTCTCTCTCTCACACACACTCTCACACACACACACTCTCACACCCACACTCACATACATACACTCTCAGTCTCACACACTCACACAAACACTCTTTCTCACTCTCTCTCTCTCTCACACACACACTCTCTCACACACACACTCTCTCTCACACACACTCTCTCACACACACACTCTCTCACACACTCTCTCACACACACACACACTCTCTCTCACACACACACTTTCTCTCACACACACACTCTCTCTCTCACACACACACACACACTCTCTCTCACACACACACACACTCTCTCACACACACACTCTCTCACACCCACACTCACATACATACACTCTCAGTCTCACACACTCACACAAACACTCTTTCTCACTCTCTCTCTCTCACACACACACTCTCTCACACACACACTCTCACACACACTCTCTCACACACACACACACTCTCTCTCACACACACACTCTCTCTCTCACACACACACACACACACTCTCTCTCACACACACACACACACTCTCTCACACACACACTCTCTCACACACACACTCTCTCACACACTCTCTCACACACACACACACTCTCTCTCACACACACACTCTCTCACACACACACACTCTCTCTCACACACACACTCTCTCTCTCACACACACTCACTCACACACACACACACTCTCTCACTCACACACACACACACACTCTCTCTCACACACATACAGACAGACACACAAACACACTCGCTCTCTCTGACAAACACACACTTTATTTCGCACACTCTCTCTCTCACACTCTCTCACATATACACACACTCTCTCTCACACTCACACACACACTCTCTCACTCACTCTCTCTCACACTCACACACACACATACACTCTCTGTCTCACATACACACACGCACACTCTCTCTCACACACACACACTCTCTCTCACACACATACAGACAGACAGACACACAAACACACTCGCTCTCTCTGACAAACACACACTTTATTTCGCACACTCTCTCTCTAACACTCTCTCACATATACACACACTCTCTCAGACATGCATTCTCTCTCACACTCACACACACACTCTCTCACTCACTCTCTCTCACACTCTCTCACACACACACATACACTCTCTGTCTCACACACACACACGCACTCTCTCTCTCACACATACACTCTCTCTCATACACATACAGACACACACACACAAACACACTCGCTCTCTCTGACAAACACACACTTTATTTCACACACACTCTCTCTCTAACACTCTCTCTCACACACACACTCTCTCTACCACACACACTCTCTCTCTCTCCCATACACATGCTCTCTCTCTGAGAGATACATGTCAGTGTACAGATATCTCCCTGAGAGAGAGGGGACTGAGCGATACCAGTCAGTGTACAGATATCACCCTGAGAGAGAGGGGACTGAGAGACACCAGTCAGTGTACAGAAATCACCCTGAGAGAGAGGGGACTGAGAGACACCAGTCAGTGTACAGATATCTCCCTGAGAGAGAGAGGGGACTGAGAGACACCAGTCAGTGTACAGATATCTCCCTGTGAGAGAGAGGGGACTGAGAGACACCAGTCAGTGTACAGATATCTCCCTGAGAGAGAGAGGGGACTGAGAGACACCAGTCAGTGTACAGATATCTCCCTGAGAGAGAGGGGGGACTGAGAGACACCAGTCAGTGTACAGATATCTCCCTGAGAGAGAGAGAGAGGGACTGAGAGACACCAGTCAGTGTACAGATATCTCCTTGAGAGAGAGAGAGAGGGGACTGAGAAACACCAGTCAGTGTACAGATATCTCCCTGAGAGAGAGAGGGGTCTGAGAGACACCAGTCAGTGTACAGATATCACCCTGAGAGACACCAGTCAGTGTACAGATATCTCCCTGAGAGAGAGGGGACTGAGAGACACCAGTCAGTGTACAGATATTTCCCTGAGAGAGAGAGAGGGGACTGAGAGACACCAGTCAGTGTACAGATATGACCCTCAGAGACAGAGAGAGGACTGAGAGACACCAGTCAGTGTACAGATATTTCCCTGAGAGAGAGAGAGGGGACTGAGAGACACCAGTCAGTGTACAGATATCTCCCTGAGAGAGAGAGAGAGAGGGGACTGAGAGACACCAGTCAGTGTACAGATATGACCCTCAGAGACAGAGAGAGGACTGAGAGACACCAGTCAGTGTACAGATATCTCCCTGAGAGAGGGTGGACTGAGAGACACCAGTCAGTGTACAGATATCTCCCTGAGAGAGAGAGAGAGAGGGGACTGAGAGACACCACTCAGTGTACAGCTATCTCCCTGAGAGAGAGGGGAGACTGAGAGACACCAGTCAGTGTACAGATATCACCCTGAGAGAGAGAGAGGACTGAGAGACACCAGTCAGTGTACAGATATCTCCCTGAGAGAGAGAGAGAGAGGGGACTGAGAGACACCAGTCAGTGTACAGCTATCTCCCTGAGAGAGAGGGGAGACTGAGAGACACCAGTCAGTGTACAGATATCTCCCTGAGAGAGAGAGGGGACTGAGAGACACCAGTCAGTGTACAGATATCTCCCTGAGAGAGAGGGGACTGAGAGACACCAGTCAGTGTACAGATATCTCCCTGAGAGAGAGAGGGGACTGAGAGACACCAGTCAGTGTACAGATATCTCCCTGAGAGAGAGGGGGGACTGAGAGACACCAGTCAGTGTACAGATATCTCCCTGAGAGAGAGAGAGGGACTGAGAGACACCAGTCAGTGTACAGATATCTCCTTGAGAGAGAGAGAGAGGGGACTGAGAAACACCAGTCAGTGTACAGATATCTCCCTGAGAGAGAGAGGGGTCTGAGAGACACCAGTCAGTGTACAGATATCTCCCTGAGAGAGAGGGGACTGAGAGACACCAGTCAGTGTACAGATATCTCCCTGAGAGAGGTGACTGAGAGACACCAGTCTTTGTACAGATATCTCCCTGAGAGAGAGAGAGGGGACTGAGAGACACCAGTCAGTGTACAGATATCTCCCTGAGAGAGAGAGGGGACTGAGAGACACCAGTCAGTGTACAGATATCTCCCTGAGAGAGAGAGGGGACTGAGAGACACCAGTCAGTGTACAGATATCTCCCTGAGAGAGAGAGAGGGGACTGAGAGACACCAGTCAGTGTACAGATATCTCCCTGAGAGAGAGAGAGAGAGGGGACTGAGAGACACCAGTCAGTGTACAGATATCTCCCTGAGAGAGAGAGAGAGAGGGGACTGAGAGACACCAGTCAGTGTACAGATATCTCCCTGAGAGAGAGAGGGCACTGAGAGACACCAGTCAGTGTACAGATATCTCCCTGAGAGAGAGGGGACTGAGAGACACCAGTCTTTGTACAGATATCTCCCTGAGAGAGAGAGAGGGGACTGAGAGACACCAGTCAGTGTACAGATATCTCCCTGAGAGAGGGTGGACTGAGAGACACCAGTCAGTGTACAGATATCTCCCTGAGAGAGGGTGGACTGAGAGACACCAGTCAGTGTACAGATATCTCCCTGAGAGAGGGGACTGAGAGACACCAGTCTTTGTACAGATATCTCCCTGAGAGAGAGAGAGAGGACTGAGAGACATCAGTCAGTGTACAGATATCTCCCTGAGAGAGAGGGGACTGAGAGACACCAGTCAGTGTACAGATATCTCCCTCAGAGACAGAGAGGGGACTGAGAGACACCAGTCAGTGTACAGATATCTCCCTGAGAGACAGAGAGAGGGGACTGAGAGACACCAGTCAGTGTACAGATATCTCCCTGAGAGAGAGAGGGGACTGAGAGACACCAGTCAGTGTACAGATATCTCCCTGAGAGAGGGGACTGAGAGACACCAGTCTTTGTACAGATATCTCCCTGAGAGAGAGAGGGGACTGAGAGACACCAGTCAGTGTACAGATATCTCCCTGAGAGAGAGAGGGGACTGAGAGACACCAGTCAGTGTACAGATATCTCCCTGAGAGAGAGAGGGGACTGAGAGACACCAGTCAGTGTACAGATATCTCCCTGAGAGAGAGAGAGGGACTGAGAGACACCAGTCAGTGTACAGATATCTCCCTGAGAGAGAGAGGGGACTGAGAGACACCAGTCAGTGTACAGATATCTCCCTGAGAGAGAGAGAGGGGGCTGAGAGACACCAGTCAGTGTACAGATATCTCCCTGAGAGAGAGAGAGGGGGCTGAGAGACACCAGTCAGTGTACAAATATCTGGAGGGACTCTCAGTAGATATCAGGGACGGATGGCCTAAGTTTGAGGAGGGGAGTGGCAGGGAGGGTGGGATAGAGGATACGGTATCCCAGAGCTTGGTTGGGGTGATGGGGGCGAAGGGAAGGGGGTTACAGCAATTTGCCAAGGTGAGGGGGTGGGGGAAAGGGACTCGAGGGGTAACTTTTCCCCCCAGAGGGTGGTGCGTGTGTGGGAGGAGCTGCCAGAGGAAGTGGTGGGGGCTGGTACAATGACAGCATTTAAAAGGCACCTGGATGGGGGACAGGAACAGGAAGGGTTTAGAGGGAGATGGGCCGAGTGCTGGGGAACGGGGACCGGGTTAGGTTAGGGATATCTGGGTCAGCACGGACGGGACGGGCCGAAGGGTGTGTTTCAGTGCTCTATGATTCTATATACCCTATCATCTTGGACACCCCCCCCCCCGCACCGCCCCACACACCCATGGGAAAATATGTCTACCATTTACCCTATCCACGCCCCCTCCTGACTTTATAAACCTCTATAAGGTCACCCCCTCAGCCTCCGACGCTCCAGGGAAAACAGCCCCCAGCCTCTTCCTGTAGCTCAAACCCCTTCTATTCCCGGCAACACCCCGGTAAATCTCTTCCCCAACCCTCTCCGGGTTAATAATCTCCTTCTGGCAACGGGGGTGACCAGAACTGGACACAGTGATCCAGACAGGTGTCACCAACTTCCTGTACAACCCCAACGGAGAGGACTGAGTGATGGAGGCAAGCGTGCTAACCACCTTCACCAACCCCTCCTCTCCCCCCCCCCCCCCCCCCCCCCGTCTACCCGTGATGCAAACTTCAAAGAATTACGCCCCCCGAGCCTGGCCCTTGTTGGCTTTAATCAAAATGCATTACCTCGCCTTTATCCGAATTAAACTTCACCCACCACTCCTCAGCCCAGTGACCCAATGGATCCAGATCCATTTGGTAATCTGAGGTAACCTCCTTTGCCATCCACTACTCCATTATTCCAGAGGGAATTTCACTTCCCAAACCTGAGACGTTCATTCCTCGATTACTCGTTGAGCCGCACGTCGCTCCATCAGAGTGCTATCCAAACACCTCTGGTCAGGAACCCTTTCAACCTTGGACGACTTGAAAGGGTTCGGAAAAGATTGACAAGGATGTTGGAGGGGTTTGAGCCACAGGGAGAGGCTGGACAGGCTGGGGGCTGTTTTCCCTGGAGCGTCGGAGGCTGAGGGGGTGACCTTATAGAGGTTTATAAAATCACGAGAGGGGTGTGGATAGGGTAAACAGGCAAGGTCTTTTCCCCCCTGGGGTGGGGGGAGTCCAGAAGTAGAGGGGCACAGATTTAAGGTGAGAGGGGGAAAGATATAAAAGAGACCTAAGGGGCAGCTTTTTCACACAGAGGGTGGTACGTGTGTGGAATGAGCTGCCAGAGGAAGTGGTGGGGGCTGGTACAATTGCAACATTTAAGAGGCATTTGGATGGGTATATGAATAGGAAGGGTTTGGAGGGATGTGGGCTGGGTGCTGGCAGGTGGGACTAGATTGGGGTTGGGATATCTGGGTCGGCACGGACGGGTTGGACCGAAGGGTCTGTTTCCCTGCTGTACGTCTCTACGACTTCTTAACAATTCTGAACAATAGCTCTCTCTCTCTCTCAAGAAGGAGAAAGTGAGGGCTGCAGAGGCTGGGGATCCGAGCTGAAAAATGTGTTGCTGGAAAAGCGCAGCAGGTCAGGCAGCACCCAAGGAGCAGGAGAATCGACGTTTCGGGCCAGATATCCCGAAGGAATCCTGAGGAAGGGCTTATGCCCAAAACGTCGATTCTCCTGCTCCTTGGATGCTGCCTGACCTGCTGCGCTGTCTCTCACAAAGTACTGCCGTAGGCACTGGGTTTCTGCGTGGTCTTTCTGTCAGCTGCAGACCTGCTACCCCAGAGGATTATTTTCAATCTTGTGAGTGTTTCTCCGTGTTCTGGACTGGGCCAGGCCACTCAAAACGTTCTTGAGCAGGCCCGTAACTCTGCAAGTTGTTTCGGTAAGTGCACGGTGAAAGTCACCCCGGGGTAGGTTAGAGAGGTCGGCAACCGGGTTTTAAAACAGACAGAAATTTACTCACAGAATTACGCGAAGGAACACAAAGAGAACTCACTCCGGATGCCGGTTAGCTCGCTGAGCTGGCAGGTTCATTTCAGACGTTTCGTCAGCACGCTAGGTAACATCTTCAGTGAGCCTCCTGACAAAGCACTGCTGATGTTCCCTGCTGAGCCAAAGTAGCCCAAACATATAAACAGAAAGCAGTGCTTCCATCCAGAGGCTCACTGAAGATGTTACCGAGCGTGGTGACGAAACGTCTGAAACGACCCTCCCAGCTCAGCGAGCAAACCTACGTCCGGGACCTCAATCTTCTCAAAAGACTCGCCGGAACTCAGCCTATCCAAACCAGGCTTAATTACGCTGTTCCGAAAATACACAAACCCGTTAAGCACAGAGCAAAGCCCAAGCGCAACGTTAGAAGGACAGACTGAGGGAGAGTACGGCTCCACCGCTGAATGGGCTCAAACAAGACGCCAGCTCTCAGGGCTGGCCACACCCCCCTCCCCCCCCCATCTCCCCCCCCCCCCCACCTTTCGTTATACAGGACACTTTTAAAAGGTGAAAGCTGTGGCCTAAAGTCTCATCAGTGTCCGCGTGAACAAAAATATCTTTCAAAGTAAACCCCCTTTCAACTGTGTCCCAGACCCAGCCAGTTCGGAGCCCGGACGGATTTATCACCTCGTCTGAGGAAAACCAAAGACACAAGGTCCTTCAGGAAGGGACTAGCTTTCTGACACCAGACTCTCCAGCCTCTAATTCTGACGAGACCTCAAGAAATCTCTCTAATTCTCGCTCTAACTTCTCCTCTCTCTCTCTCTTTGTCTCCCTCTCCCCTCTCTCTTTCTCTCTTTAACTCTCTCTCTCCTCTCTCTCTCTAACACTCTAACTCTGTCTCTCTCCTCTCTCTCTGTCTCTCTCTCTCTCTAACCCTCTCTCTCTCTTTCTCTGAGTGTCTCTCTCTCCCCCCTCTCTCTCTATCACTCTCTGTCTCTGTCTCTCTCTCACTTTCTCTCCCTCTCCTCTCTCTCTCTAACACTTTCTCTAATTCTGTCTCTCTCCTCTCTCTCTCTAAATCTCTCTCTCTCTTTCTCTCTGTGTCTCTCTCTATCTCTGTCCCCCTCTCTCTTTCTCTCTCTGTCTCTCTCTCTCCTTCTCTCTTTCTCCCACCCTCTCTCTAACTCTCTCTCTCTTTAATTCTCTCTAACTCTCTTTAACTCTGTTTCTAACTCTCCCCCGTCTCTCCTCTCTCTAGGTCTCTCTCTCCCATCTCTTTCTTTCTCTTTCTCTCTCTCTAACTCTTTTTCTAACTCTCTCTTTCTCTAACCCTCTCTAACTCTGTCTCTCTCCTCTTTCTCTCTTTCTTTCTCTCTTTCTCTCTCTAACTGTCTCTCTCTCTACCTTTCTAACTCTCTCTAACTCTCTGTCTCCCTTTCTCTCTCTCTCTAACTCTCTCCCTATATCTCTAATGCTCTCTCTCTTTCTCTCTCTCTCTCACTTTCTCTCTATCTCTCTAACGCTCTCTCTCTCTTTCTCTCTTTCTCTCTCTCCCTCTCTCTTTCTCTCTCTGTCTCTTTGTCTCTCTATCTCTCTAACTCTCCCTTTTTCTCTCTCTCTCTCCCCTCTCTCTTTCTCTTTCTCTCTCTTTCTCTTTCCCTCTCTCTCTAACTCTCTCTGTCTCTCTCTCTCTCTCTTTTTTGCCTTCTCTCCAGCTCTCTCTCACTCTGTGTCTCTCTCTCTCTGTCTCTGTGTGTGTGTCTCTCTCTAGCTCTATCTCTCTCTCCCCCTCTAACTCTCTCTCTCTGTCTATCTCCCTCTCTCTCTCTTTATCTCTCTCCCCGCACCAGGCTGTTTTCAAACCAGATCCACCATTTTCTGTCTGACCATTCCTGGGGTGTGGACACCCCCAGCATTGAAGGACTGTCCCTAACTGTGCAGAGAGGGTAGTCCAGTGCCGAGCGCATGCCTCGGAGTGACACAGAGTTGAGTCTCAGACTGGACAAGGACCAGATACATTTCCATGTTGATAAAACCTCCTCTACCCCCGACAATCTGCAGGGGAATATCTTCGTGAAACCTTCTGGACAGATACAGCTCCTCGATGGTCACACCATGTTCAGCTCCAATCTCCACCCCCCTCAGATACTGAAGCAGTCTGGGTCCAAACGCAGCAAGACCTGGCCAATATCCAAGCTTGGGCTGGCGAGGGGAAAGTAACATTCACGCCCCAAAAACGCCAGGCTATGACCATCTCCAGCGAGAGAGAGAGAGAAAATCTAACCATCTAACCTTCACTGAATCCCCCTTCCCCCCCACTATCAACATCCTGGGGGTTACCGTCTCCAGCGAGAGAGAGAGAGAATCTAACCATCGCCCCCTTGACGTTCAATGGTGTTACCGTCACTGAATCCCCCTTCCCCCCCCCACTATCAACATCCTGGGGGTTACCGTCTCCAACGAGAGAGAGAGAGAGAATCTAACCATCGCCCCCTTGACGTTCAATGGCGTTACCGTCACTGAATCCCCCCTCCCCCCCACTATCAACATCCTGGGGGTTACCGTCTCCAACGAGAGAGAGAGAGAATCTAACCATCGCCCCCTTGACGTTCAATGGCGTTACCATCACTGAATCCCCCTTCCCCCCCCACTATCAACATCCTGGGGGTTACCGTCTCCAACGAGAGAGAGAGAATCTAACCATCGCCCCCTTGACGTTCAATGGCGTTACCGTCACTGAATCCCCCTTCCCCCCCCACTATCAACATCCTGGGGGTTACCGTCTCCAGCGAGAGAGAGAGAGAGAATCTAACCATCGCCCCCTTGACGTTCAATGGCATTACCGTCACTGAATCCCCTTCCCCCCCACTATCAACATCCTGGGGGTTACCGTCTCCAACGAGAGAGAGAGAGAATCTAACCATCGCCCCCTTGACGTTCAATGGCGTTACCGTCACTGAATCCCCCCTCCCCCCCCACTATCAACATCCTGGGAGTTACCGTCTCCAACGAGAGAGAGAGAGAATCTAACCATCGCCCCCTTGACGTTCAATGGCGTTACCGTCACTGAATCCCCCTTCCCCCCCCACTATCAACATCCTGGGGGTTCCCATTGAGCAGAAACTGAACTGGGACCCAGCCCCATATCAATCCTGTGGCTCCAGGAGCAGGTCAGAGGCTGGGAATCCTGCAGCCTTTTACAGTGTTTTTACGTTGTTTACAGTGGGCGGAACGGTGTCTCAGGGGTCAGCACCGCTGTCTCATGGCGCCAGGAACCTGGGTTCGATCCCACCCTCGGGCGACTGTCTGTCTGCAGTTTGCACGTTCTCCCCTCCCCCGTGTCTGCGTGGGTTTCCTCAGGTCCGAGGAAGTGCAGGTTAGGGTGGGATCGGCCGTGCTAAATTGTCCCCGTAGTGCCCAGGGATGTGCAGGTTAGGGTGGGATTGGCCGTGCTAAATTGTCCCCGTAGTGCCCAGGGATGTGCGGGTTAGGGTAGGACTGGCCGTGCTAAATTGTCCCGTAGTGCCCAGGGATGTGCAGGTTATGGTGGGATTGGCTGTGCTAAATTGTCCCGTAGTGCCCAGGGATGTGCAGGTTAGGGTGGGATTGGCTGTGCTAAATTGTCCCCGTAGTGCCCAGGGATGTGCAGGTTAGGGTGGGATTGGCCGTGCTAAATTGTCCACGTAGTGCCCAGGGATGTGCAGGTTAGGGTGGGATTGGCCGTGCTAAATTGTCCCGTAGTGCCCAGGGATGTGCAGGTTAGGTTGGGATTGGCCGTGCTAAATTGTCCTGTAGTGCCCAGGGATGTACAGGTTAGGGTGGGATTGGCCGTGCTAAATTGTCCCATAGTGCCCAGGGATGTGCAGGTTAGGGTGGATTGGCCGTGCTAAATTGTCCCCGTAGTGCCCTGGGATGTGCAGGTTAGGGTGGGATTGGCCGTGCTAAATTGTCCTGTAGTGCCCAGGGATGTGCAGGTTAGGGTGGATTGGCCGTGCTAAATTGTCCCCGTAGTGCCCAGGGATGTGCAGGTTATGGTGGGATTGGCCGTGCTAAATTGTCCCGTAGTGCCCAGGGATGTGCAGGTTATGGTGGGATTGGCCGTGCTAAATTGTCCCCGTAGTGCCCAGGGATGTGCAGGTTAGGGTGGGATTGGCCGTGCTAAATTGTCCCCGTAGTGCCCAGGGATGTGCAGGTTAGGGTGGGATTGGCCGTGCTAAATTGTCCCCGTAGTGCCCAGGGATGTGCAGGTTAGGGTGGGATTGGCCGTGCTAAATTGTCCCCGTAGTGCCCAGGGATGTGCAGGTTAGGGTGGGATTGGCCGTGCTAAATTGTCCCGTAGTGCCCAGGGATGTGCAGGTTAGGGTGGGATTGGCCGTGCTAAATTGTCCCGTAGTGCAGAGGGATGTGCAGGTTAGGGTGGGATTGGCCGTGCTAAATTGTCCCCGTAGTGCCCAGGGATGTGCAGGTTAGGGTGGGATTGGCCGTGCTAAATTGTCCCGTAGTGCCCAGGGATGTGCAGGTTAGGGTGGGATTGGCCGTGCTAAATTGTGCCGTAGTGCCCAGGGATGTGCAGGTTAGGGTGGGATTGGCCGTGCTAAATTGTCCCCATAGTGCCCAGGGATGTGCAGGTTAGGGTGGGATTGGTCGTGCTAAATTGTCCCCGTAGTGCCCAGGGATGTGCAGGTTAGGGTGGGATTGGCCGTGCTAAATTGTCCCCATAGTGCCCAGGGATGTGCAGGTTAGGGTGGGATTGGTCGTGCTAAATTGTCCCCATAGTGCCCAGGGATGTGCAGGTTAGGGTGGGATTGGTCGTGCTAAATTGTCCCCATAGTGCCCAGGGATGTGTAGGTTAGGGTGGGATTGGCTGTGCTAAATTGTCCTCGTAATGCCCAGGGATGTGCAGGTTAGGGTGGGATTGGCTGTGCTAAATTTGTAACGTAGTGCCCAGGGATGTGCAGGTTAGGGTGGGATTGGCCGTGCTAAATTGTCCCCATAGTGCCCAGGGATGTGCAGGTTAGGGTGGGATTGGCCGTGCTAAATTGTCCCGTAGTGCCCAGGGATGTACAGGTTAGGGTGGGATTGGCCGTGCTAAATTGTCCCTGTAGTGCCCAGGGATGTGCAGGTTAGGGTGGGATTGGCCGTGCTAAATTGTCGCTGTAGTGCCCAGGGATGTGCAGGTTAGGGTGGGATTGGCCGTGCTAAACTGTCCCGTAGTGCCCAGGGATGTACAGGTTAGGGTGGGATTGGCCGTGCTAAATTGTCCCCGTAGTGCCCAGGGATGTGCAGGTTAGGGTGGGATTGGCCGTGCTAAATTGTCCCATAGTGCCCAGGGATGTGCAGGTTAGGGTGGGATTGGCCATCTAAATTGTCCCGTAGTGCCCAGGGATGTACAGGTTAGGTTGGGATTGGCCGTGCTAAATTGTCCCGTAGTGCCCAGGGATGTGCAGGTTAGGTTGGGATTGGCCGTGCTAATTTGTCCCTGTAGTGCCCAGGGATGTGCAGGTTAGGGTGGGATTGGCCGTGCTAAATTGTGCCGTAGTGCCCAGGGATGTGCAGGTTAGGGTGGGATTGGCCGTGCTAAATTGTCCCGTAGTGCCCAGGGATGAGCAGGTTAGGATGGGATTGGCCGTGCTAAATTGTCCCGTAGTGCCCAGGGATGTGCAGGTTAGGGTGGGATTGGCCGTGCTAAATTGTCCCCGTAGTGCCCAGGGATGTGCATGTTAGGGTGGGATTGGCCGTGCTAAATTGTCCCGTAGTGCCCTGGGATGTGCAGGTTAGGGTGGGATTGGCCGTGCTAAATTGTCCCCGTAGTGCCCAGGGATGTGCAGGTTAGGATGGGATTGGCCGTGCTAAATTGTCCCGTAGTGCCCTGGGATGTGCGGGTTAGGATGGGATTGGCCGTGCTAAATTGTCCCCGTAGTGCCCAGGGATGTGCAGGTTAGGGTGGGATTGGCAGTGCTAAATTGTCCCGTAGTGCCCAGGGATGTGCAGGTTAGGGTGGGATTGGCCGTGCTAAATTGTCCCCGTAGTGCCCAGGGATGTGCAGGTTAGGGTGGGATTGGCCGTGCTAAATTGTCCCGTAATGCCCAGGGATGTGCAGGTTAGGGTGGGATTAGCCGTGCTAAATTGTCCCCGTAGTGCCCAGGGATGTGCGGGTTAGGGTGGGATTGGCTGTGCTAAATTGTCCCCGTAGTGCCCAGGGATGTGCAGGTTAGGGTGGGATTGGCCGTGCTAAATTGTCCCGTAGTGCCCAGGGATGTGCAGGTTAGGGTGGGATTGGCCGTGCTAAATTGTCCCGTAGTGCCCAGGGATGTACAGGTTAGGGAGGGATGGCCGTGCTAAATTGTCCCGTAGTGCCCAGGGATGTGCATGTTAGGGTGGATTGGCTGTGCTAAATTGTCCCCGTAGTGCCCAGGGATGTACAGGTTAGGGTGGGATTGGCCGTGCTAAATTGTCCCGTAGTGCCCAGGGATGTGCAGGTTAGGGTGGGACTGGCCGTGCTAAATTGTCCCGTAGTGCCCAGGGGTGTGCAGGTTAGGGTGGGATTGGTCGTGCTAAATTGTCCCGTAGTGCCCAGGGATGTGCAGGTTAGGGTGGGATTGGCCGTGCTAAATTGTCCCCGTAGTGCCCAGGGATGTGCAGGTTAGGGTGGGATTGGCCGTGCTAAATTGTCCCGTAGTGCCCAGGGGTGTGCAGGTTAGGGTGGGATTGGCCGTGCTAAATTGTCCCGTAGTGCCCAGGGATGTGCAGGTTAGGGTGGGATTGGCCGTGCTAAATTGTCCCGTAGTGCCCAGGGATGTGCAGGTTAAGGTGGGATTGGCCGTGCTAAATTGTCCTGTAGTGCTCAGGGATGTGCAGGTTAGGGTGGGATTGGCCGTGCTAAATTGTCCCCGTAGTGCCCAGGGATGTGCAGGTTAGGGTGGGATTGGCCATGCTAAATTGTCCCATAGTGCCAGGGATGTGCAGGTTATGGTGGGTTGGCCGTGCTAAATTGTCCCGTAGTGCCCAGGGATGTACAGGTTAGGGTGGGATTGGCCGTGCTAAATTGTCCCGTAGTGCCCAGGGATGTGCAGGTTAGGGTGGGATTGGCCATGCTAAATTGTCTCGTAGTGCCCAGGGATGTGCAGGTTAGGGTGGGATTGGCCGTGCTAAATTGTCCCGTAGTGCCCAGGGATGTACAGGTTAGGGTGGGATTGGCCGTGCTAAATTGTCCCGTAGTGCCCAGGGATGTGCAGGTTAGGGTGGGATTGGCCGTGCTAAATTGTCCCGTAGTGCCCAGGGATGTGCAGGTTAGGGTGGAATTGGCCGTGCTAAATTGTCCCGTAGTGCCCAGAGATGTGCAGGTTAGGGTGGGATTGGCCGTGCTAAATTGTCCCGTAGTGCCCAGGGATGTACAGGTTAGGGTGGGATTGGCCGTGCTAAATTGTCCCGTAGTGCCCAGGGATGTACAGGTTAGGGTGGGATTGGCCGTGCTAAATTGTCCCGTAGTGCCCAGGGATGTGCAGGTTAGGGTGGGATTGGCCGTGCTAAATTGTCCCGTAGTGCCCAGAGATGTGCAGGTTAGGGTGGGATTGGCCGTGCTAAATTGTCCCCGTAGTGCCCAGGGATGTGCAGGTTAGGGTGGGATTGGCCGTGCTAAATTGTCCCGTAGTGCCCAGGGATGTGCAGGTTAGGGTGGGATTGGCCGTGCTAAATTGTCCCGTAGTGCCCAGAGATGTGCAGGTTAGGGTGGGATTGGCCGTGCTAAATTGTCCCGTAGTGCCCAGGGATGTGCAGGTTAGGGTGTATTGGCCGTGCTAAATTGTCCCCGTAGTGCCCAGGGATGTGCAGGTTAGGGTGGGATTGGCCGTGCTAAATTGTCCCGTAGTGCCCAGGGCTGTGCAGGTTAGGGTGGGATTGGCCGTGCTAAATTGTCCCCGTAGTGCCCAGGGATGTGCAGGTTAGGGTGGGATTGGCCGTGCTAAATTGTCCCGTAGTGCCCAGAGATGTGCAGGTTAGGGTGGGATTGGCCGTGCTAAATTGTCCCGTAGTGCCCAGGGATGTGCAGGTTAGGGTGTATTGGCCGTGCTAAATTGTCCCGTAGTACCCAGGGATGTGCATGTTAGGGTGGGATTGGCCGTGCTAAATTGTCTCCGTAGTGCCCAGGGATGTGCAGGTTAGGGTGGGATTGGCCGTGCTAAATTGTCCCGTAGTGCCCTGGGATGTGCAGGTTAGGGTGGGATTGGCCGTGCTAAATTGTCCCCGTAGTGCCCAGGGATGTGCAGGTTAGGGTGGGATTGGCCGTGCTAAATTGTCCCTGTAGTGCCCAGGGATGTGCAGGTTAGGGTGGGATTGGCCGTGCTAAATTGTCCCCGTAGTGCCCAGGGATGTGCGGGTTAGGGTGGGATTGGCCGTGCTAAATTGTCCCCGTAGTGCAGAGGGATGTGCAGGTTAGGGTGGGATTGGCCGTGCTAAATTGTCCCGTAGTGCAGAGGGATGTGCAGGTTAGGGTGGGATTGGCCGTGCTAAATTGTCCCCATAGTGCCCAGGGATGTGCAGGTTAGGGTGGGATCGGCCGTGCTAAATTGTCCCGTAGTGCCCAGGGATGTGCGTGTTAGGGTGGGATTGGCCGTGCTAAATTGTCCCCGTAGTGCCCAGGGATGTGCAGGTTAGGGTGGGATTGGCCGTGCTAAATTGTCCCCGTAGTGCCCAGGGATGTGCAGGTTAGGGTGGGGTTGGCCGTGCTAAATTGTCCCCGTAGTGCCCAGGGATGTGCAGGTTAGGGTGGGATTGGCCATGCTAAATTGTCCCCGTAGTGCCCAGGGATGTGCAGGTTAGGATGGGATTGGCCGTGCTAAATTGTCCCGTAGTGCCCAGGGATGTGCAGGTCAGGGTGGGATTGGCCGTGCTAAATTGTCCCCGTAGTGCCCAGGGATGTGCAGGTTAGGGTGGGATTGGCCGTGTTAAATTGTCCCCGTAGTGCCCAGGGATGTGCAGGTTAGGGTGGGATTGGCCGTGCTGAATTGTCCCATAGTGCCCAGGGATGTGCAGGTTAGGGTGGGATTGGCCGTGCTAAATTGTCCCCGTAATGCCCAGGGATGTGCAGGTTAGGGTGGGATTGGCCGTGCTAAATTGTCCCGTAGTGCCCATGGATGTGCAGGTTAGGGTGGGATTGGCCGTGCTAAATTGTCCCCGTAGTGCCCAGGGATGTGCAGGTTAGGGTGGGATTGGCCGTGCTAAATTGCCCCCGTAGTGCTCAGGGATGTGCGGGTTAGGGTGGGATTGGCCGTGCTAAATTGTCCCCGTAGTGCCCAGGGATGTGCAGGTGAGGGTGGGATTGGCCGTGCTAAATTGTTCCTGTAGTGCCCAGGGATGTGCAGGTTAGGGTGGGATTGGCCGTGCTAAATTGTCCCCGTAGGGCCCAGGGATGTGCAGGTTAGGGTGGGATTGGCCGTGCTAAATTGCCCCCGTAGTGCTCAGGGATGTGCGGGTTAGGGTGGGATTGGCCGTGCTAAATTGTCCCCGTAGTGCCCAGGGATGTGCAGGTGAGGGTGGGATTGGCCGTGCTAAATTGTTCCTGTAGTGCCCAGGGATGTGCAGGTTAGGGTGGGATTGGCCGTGCTAAATTGTCCCCGTAGGGCCCAGGGATGTGCGGGTTAGGGTGGGATTGGCCGTGCTAAATTGTCCCCGTAGTGCCCAGGGATGTGCAGGTTAGGGTGGGATTGGCCGTGCTAAATTGTCCCCGTAGTGCCCAGGGATGTGCAGGTTAGGGTGGGATTGGCCGTGCTAAATTGTCCCCGTAGGGCCCAGGGATGTGCAGGTGAGGGTGGGATTGGCCGTGCTAAATTGTTCCTGTAGTGCCCAGGGATGTACAGATTAGGGTGGGATTGACCGTGCTAAATTGTCCCCGTAGTGCCCAGGGATGTGCAGGTTAGGGTGGGATTGGCCGTGCTAAATTGTCCCCATAGTGCCCAGGGATGTGCAGGTTCGGGTGGGATTGACCGTGCTAAATTGTCCCCGTAGTGCCCAGGGATGTGCAGGTTCGGGTGGGATTGACCGTGCTAAATTGTCCCGTAGTGCCCAGGGATGTGCAGGTTAGGGTGGGATTGGCCGTGCTAAATTGTCCCGTAGTGCGCAGGGATGTGTAGGTTAGGGTGGGATTGGCCGTGCTAAATTGTCCCGTAGTGCCCAGGGATGTACAGGTTAGGGTGGGATTGGCCGTGCTAAATTGTCCCCGTAGTGCCCAGGGATGTACAGGTTAGGGTGGGATTGGCCCCGTGCTAAATTGTCCCTGTAGTGCCCAGGGATGTGCGGGTTAGGGTGGGATTGGCCGTGCTAAATTGTCCCCATAGTGCCCAGGGATGTGCGGGTTAGGGTGGGATTGGCCGTGCTAAATTGTCCCCATAGTGCCCAGGGATGTGCGGGTTAGGGTGGGATTGGCCGTGCTAAATTGTCCCCGTAGTGCCCAGGGATGTGCAGGTTAGGGTGGGATTGGCCGTGCTAAATTGTCCCCATAGTGCCCAGGGATGTGCGGGTTAGGGTGGGATTGGCCGTGCTAAATTGTCCCGTAGTGCCCAGGGATGTGCAGGTTAGGGTGGGATTGGCCGTGCTAAATTGTCCCCATAGTGCCCAGGGATGTGCAGGTTAGGGTGGGATTGGCCGTGCTAAATTGTCCCCATAGTGCCCAGGGATGTGCAGGTTAGGGTGGGATTGGCCGTGCTAAATTGTCCCCGTAGTGCCCAGGGATATGCAGGTTAGGGTGGGATTGGCCGTGCTAAATTGTCCCCATAGTGCCCAGGGATGTGCAGGTTAGGGTGGGATTGGCTATGCTGAATTGTCCCATAGTGCCCAGGGATGTGCAGGTTAGGGTGGGATTGGCCGTGCTAAATTGTCCCCGTAGTGCCCAGGGATGGGCAGGTTAGGGTGGGATTGGCTATGCTGAATTGTCCCATAGTGCCCAGGGATGTGCAGGTTAGGGTGGGATTGGCCGTGGGGAAATGCAGGGTTATGGAATTGGGTTGTGGTACTCTCCAGAGAGTCGATGTGGACTCAATGTGTGAATGGCCTGCTCCCACACTGTCAGGTTTGTATATTTGTCTTGGTTTTTTTCCTTCTCCTTCTCCCTCTCTCTCTCTCTCTGTCTCTGTCTCTCTCTCTCTGTCTCTCTGTGTCTCTTTGTCAGTGCCCCCTCTTTCTGTTGCCCCCTCAATCTCTCTCTCTCGGTCTCTCTCTCAGTCTCTCTGTGTTTGTGTCTCTCTCTCTCTCCCTTTGTGTGTGTGTGTGTGTCTGTCTCTCTGTGCCCCCTCTCTCTGTCACACCCCCACCCCCCTCCTCTCAGTCTCTGTCTCTCTCTCTCTCTCTCTGTGTCTCTCTGACACGCTCCCCCTCTCCATCTCTCCTCTGCACTGTCAGCTGTCTAACAGCGGACACAGGGTGATTTCACTGAGAAATTAGCTTGGGAAGTGCGTGCCCTGGGGAGAGGCAGTGCTGGTGAATTTATAAACCTGACCTGTCAGTCTCACACTGGACAGAATTAACACGATTTATGCAAAATTAAAATAACCAACTCTGTTTGCAAACTCTGTGGAGCTCTGCGGTGAATTCAGATGATTGCAGTCTGTGTTTCCCAGAGGGAATCTGATATTTATATAAACAGCACAGTGTGCTAAACAGTGCAGAGAGCAAAATACAATTAACTGCAGTAACTCCGAACCTTAGCCCGCTCAGACTGAGCTCAGGACTCGAGCAGCTTCACATTGGAATTAATTTGAGAAAGATTTGTTCACCATTTCCCTCCTTTCTCTCTCTCTCTCTCTCTGTCTCTCTCTCTCTCTGTCTGTCTCGCTGTCTCTCTCTGTGTCTGTCTCTCTCAGATTCTCTCTCTCTTTGTCTGTCTCTCTCTCTGTAGTTCCCTCTGTCTCTCTCCCTCAGTCTGTCTCTGTCTGTCTCTCTGTGTCTCTGCCTGTAGCTCTCTCTCTCAGTCTCTCTCTCTCTCTCTCAGTCTCTCTGTCTGTCTCTCTCTCTCTGAAGTTCCCTCTCTCTGTCTCTCTCCCTCAGTCTGTCTCTGTCTGTCTCTCTGTGTCTGTGTCTGTAGCTCTCTCTCTCGGTCTCTCTCTCTCTCTGTGTCTGTCTCGCTGTCTCTCTCTGTGTCTGCCTGTCTGTCTGTCTCTCTCTCATTCTCTCTCTCAGTCTTCTATGTTTCTTTCACTGTCTCTGTCTCTCTCTCTCTGTCCCTCATCCTGTACATGTCTCTCTATCTCTCAGTCTCTCTCTCTCTCCATCTCTCTGTCTCAGTCTCTTGGTGTCTCTCAGTCTCTCTCTCTCCCTTTTTCTCTGTCTCGCTCCCTCTGTGTCTCTCTTGGTCTCTGTCTCACTCAGTCTCTCTCTGTCAGTCTCTCTCTATCTCAGTCCCTGTCTCTCTCTCTCTCTCTCTCTCTCTGTTTCTCTGTCTCTCTCTTTCTGTCTCTGTGTCTCTCAGTGACTCTCTCTCTGTCCATCTCTTTTTCTCTCTCAGTCACAGTCACTCAGTCTCTCTCTCTCTCTTTCTCTACCTCTCTGCCTCTCTCTCTCTCTTTCACTCTCTCTGTCTTTCTGTCTGTCTGTCTCTCTCTCACAGATAGGGAGAGGGTGTAGGGGGCTCTCAGCATCTGACCCGCCACCCCGAGTTAGTTCACTGCCTGAGGCACACATCGATTCCACAATTTAATTAAAGTACAATCCGGCAGAGACTTTAAATAATTCATTGAACACACTCCCTCAGCACTGACCCTCCCTCAGGGCCCAGTACCTCAGCACTGACCCTCCCACAGCGCCCACTCCCTCAGCACTGACCTTCCCTCAGGGCCCAGTACCTCAGCACTGACCCTCCCACAGCACCCACTCCCTCAGCACTGACCCTCCCACAGCACCCACTCTCTCAGCACTGATCCTCCCACAGCGCCCACTCCCTCAGCACTGACCCTCCCTCAGCACTGACCCTCCCACAGCACCCACTCCCTCAGCACTGACCCTCCCACAGCACCCACTCTCTCAGCACTGATCCTCCCACAGCGCCCACTCCCTCAGCACTGACCCTCCCACAGCACCCACTCCCTCAGCACTGACCCTCCCACAGCGCCCACTCCCTCAGCACTGACCCTCCCACAGCACCCACTCCCTCAGCACTGACCCTCCCACAGCGCCCACTCCCTCAGCACTGACCCTCCCACAGCACCCACTCCCTCAGCACTGACCCTCCCACAGCACCCACTCCCTCAGCACTGACCCTCCCACAGCACCCACTCCCTCAGCACTGACCCTCCCTCAGCACCCACTCCCTCAGCACTGACCCTCCCTCAGCACCCACTCCCTCAGCACTGACCCTCCCACAGCACCCACTCCCACAGCACTGACCCTCCCACAGCACCCACTCCCTCAGCACTGACCCTCCCACAGCACCCACTCCCTCAGCACTGACCCTCCCACAGCGCCCACTCCCTCAGCACTGACCCTCCCACAGCACCCACTCCCTCAGCACTGACCCTCCCACAGCACCCGCTCCCTCAGCACTGACCCTCCCACAGCACCCACTCCCTCAGCACGGACCCTCCCACAGCACCCGCTCCCTCAGCACTGACCCTCCCTCAGCACTGACCCTCCCTCAGCACCTGCTCCCTCAGCACTGACCCTCCCACAGCACCCGCTCCCTCAGCACTGACCCTCCCTCAGCACTGACCCTCCCACAGCGCCCGCTCCCTCAGCACTGACCCTCCCACAGCGCCCACTCCCTCAGCACTGACCCTCCCACAGCACCCACTCCCTCAGCACTGACCCTCCCACAGCGCCCACTCCCTCAGCACTGACCCTCCCACAGCACCCACTCCCTCAGCACTGACCCTCCCACAGCACCCACTCCCTCAGCACTGACCCTCCCACAGCACCCACTCCCTCAGCACTGACCCTCCCTCAGCACCCACTCCCTCAGCACTGACCCTCCCTCAGCACCCACTCCCTCAGCACTGACCCTCCCACAGCACCCACTCCCACAGCACTGACCCTCCCACAGCACCCACTCCCTCAGCACTGACCCTCCCACAGCACCCACTCCCTCAGCACTGACCCTCCCACAGCGCCCACTCCCTCAGCACTGACCCTCCCACAGCACCCACTCCCTCAGCACTGACCCTCCCACAGCACCCGCTCCCTCAGCACTGACCCTCCCACAGCACCCACTCCCTCAGCACGGACCCTCCCACAGCACCCGCTCCCTCAGCACTGACCCTCCCTCAGCACTGACCCTCCCTCAGCACCTGCTCCCTCAGCACTGACCCTCCCACAGCACCCGCTCCCTCAGCACTGACCCTCCCTCAGCACTGACCCTCCCACAGCGCCCGCTCCCTCAGCACTGACCCTCCCACAGCGCCCACTCCCTCAGCACTGACCCTCCCACAGCGCCCACTCCCTCAGCACTGACCCTCCCACAGCACTGACCCTCTCACAGCGCCCGCTCCCTCAGCACTGACCCTCCCACAGCGCCCAATCCCTCAGCACTGACCCTCCCAGAGCACTGACCCTCCCACAGCGCCCGCTCCCTCAGCACTGACCCTCCCACAGCGCCCACTCCCTCAGCACTGACCCTCCCACAGCACCCACTCCCTCAGCACTGACCCTCCCACAGCACCCGCTCCCTCAGCACTGACCCTCCCTCAGCACTGACCCTCCCACAGCACTGACCCTCCCACAGCACCCGCTCCCTCAGCACTGACCCTCCCACAGCACCCGCTCCCTCAGCACTGACCCTCCCTCAGGGCCCAGTACCTCAGCACTGACCCTCCCAGAGCACTGACCCTCCCACAGCGCCCGCTCCCTCAGCACTGACCCTCCCACAGCACCCGCTCCCTCAGCACTGACCCTCCCTCAGGGCCCAGTACCTCAGCACTGACCCTCCCACAGCACTGACCCTCCCACAGCACCCGCTCCCTCAGCACTGACCCTCCCTCAGGACCCAGTACCTCAGCACTGACCCTCCCACAGCACTGACCCTCCCACAGCACCCGCTCCCTCAGCACTGACCCTCCCTCAGGGCCCAGTACCTCAGCACTGACCCTCCCACAGCACTGACCCTCCCACAGCACCCGCTCCCTCAGCACTGACCCTCCCTCAGGGCCCAGTACCTCAGCACTGATCCTCCCTCAGCACTGACCCTCCCTCAGCGCCCACTCCCTCAGCACTGACCCTCCCACAGCACCCGCTCCCTCAGCACTGACCCTCCCACAGCGCCCACTCCCTCAGCACTGTCCCTCCCACAGCACCCACTCCCTCAGCACTGTCTCTCCCACAGCACCCGCTCCCTCAGCACTGACCCTCCCACAGCACCCACTCCCTCAGCACTGACCCTCCCACAGCACCCACTCCCTCAGCACTGACCCTCCCACAGCACCCACTCCCTCAGCACTGACCCTCCCACAGCACCCACTCCCTCAGCACTGACCCTCCCACAGCACCCGCTCCCTCAGCACTGACCCTCCCACAGTGCCCACTCCCTCAGCACTGACCCTCCCACAGTGCCCGCACCCTCAGCACTGACCCTCCCTCAGGGCCCACTCCCTCAGCACTGACCCTCCCTCAGGGCCCAGTATCTCAGCACTGACCCTCCCACAGTGCCCGCTCCCTCAGCACTGATCCTCCCACAGCACCCGCTCCCTCAGCACTGACCCTCCCACAGCACCCGCTCCCTCAGCACTGACCCTCCCTCAGGGCCCACTCCCTCAGCACTGACCCTCCCTCAGGGCCCAGTACCTCAGCACTGATCCTCCCACAGCACCCGCTCCCTCAGCACTGACCCTCCCAGAGCACTGACCCTCCCACAGCGCCCGCTCCCTCAGCACTGACCCTCCCACAGCGCCCACTCCCTCAGCACTGACCCTCCCACAGCACCCACTCCCTCAGCACTGACCCTCCCACAGCACTGACCCTCTCACAGCGCCCGCTCCCTCAGCACTGACCCTCCCACAGCGCCCACTCCCTCAGCACTGACCCTCCCAGAGCACTGACCCTCCCACAGCGCCCGCTCCCTCAGCACTGACCCTCCCACAGCGCCCACTCCCTCAGCACTGACCCTCCCACAGCACCCACTCCCTCAGCACTGACCCTCCCACAGCACCCGCTCCCTCAGCACTGACCCTCCCTCAGCACTGACCCTCCCACAGCACTGACCCTCCCACAGCACCCGCTCCCTCAGCACTGACCCTCCCACAGCACCCGCTCCCTCAGCACTGACCCTCCCTCAGGGCCCAGTACCTCAGCACTGACCCTCCCACAGCACTGACCCTCCCACAGCACCCGCTCCCTCAGCACTGACCCTCCCTCAGGACCCAGTACCTCAGCACTGACCCTCCCACAGCACTTACCCTCCCACAGCACCCGCTCCCTCAGCACTGACCCTCCCTCAGGGCCCAGTACCTCAGCACTGACCCTCCCACAGCACTGACCCTCCCACAGCACCCGCTCCCTCAGCACTGACCCTCCCTCAGGGCCCAGTACCTCAGCACTGATCCTCCCTCAGCACTGACCCTCCCTCAGCGCCCACTCCCTCAGCACTGACCCTCCCACAGCACCCACTCCCTCAGCACTGACCCTCCCACAGCACCCACTCCCTCAGCACTGACCCTCCCTCAGCACCCACTCCCTCAGCACTGACCCTCCCTCAGCACCCACTCCCTCAGCACTGACCCTCCCACAGCACCCACTCCCACAGCACTGACCCTCCCACAGCACCCACTCCCTCAGCACTGACCCTCCCACAGCACCCACTCCCTCAGCACTGACCCTCCCACAGCACCCGCTCCCTCAGCACTGACCCTCCCACAGCACCCACTCCCTCAGCACGGACCCTCCCACAGCACCCGCTCCCTCAGCACTGACCCTCCCTCAGCACCCGCTCCCTCAGCACTGACCCTCCCACAGCACCCACTCCCTCAGCACTGACCCTCCCTCAGCACCTGCTCCCTCAGCACTGACCCTCCCACAGCACCCGCTCCCTCAGCACTGACCCTCCCTCAGCACTGACCCTCCCACAGCGCCCGCTCCCTCAGCACTGACCCTCCCACATCACCCACTCCCTCAGCACTGACCCTCCCACAGCGCCCACTCCCTCAGCACTGACCCTCCCACAGCACTGACCCTCTCACAGCGCCCGCTCCCTCAGCACTGACCCTCCCACAGCGCCCACTCCCTCAGCACTGACCCTCCCACAGCACCCACTCCCTCAGCACTGACCCTCCCACAGCACCCGCTCCCTCAGCACTGACCCTCCCTCAGCACTGACCCTCCCACAGCACTGACCCTCCCACAGCACCCGCTCCCTCAGCACTGACCCTCCCACAGCACCCGCTCCCTCAGCACTGACCCTCCCTCAGGGCCCAGTACCTCAGCACTGACCCTCCCAGAGCACTGACCCTCCCACAGCGCCCGCTCCCTCAGCACTGACCCTCCCACAGCACCCGCTCCCTCAGCACTGACCCTCCCTCAGGGCCCAGTACCTCAGCACTGACCCTCCCACAGCACTGACCCTCCCACAGCACCCGCTCCCTCAGCACTGACCCTCCCTCAGGACCCAGTACCTCAGCACTGACCCTCCCACAGCACTGACCCTCCCACAGCACCCGCTCCCTCAGCACTGACCCTCCCTCAGGGCCCAGTACCTCAGCACTGACCCTCCCACAGCACTGACCCTCCCACAGCACCCGCTCCCTCAGCACTGACCCTCCCTCAGGGCCCAGTACCTCAGCACTGATCCTCCCTCAGCACTGACCCTCCCTCAGCGCCCACTCCCTCAGCACTGACCCTCCCACAGCACCCGCTCCCTCAGCACTGACCCTCCCACAGCGCCCACTCCCTCAGCACTGTCCCTCCCACAGCACCCACTCCCTCAGCACTGTCTCTCCCACAGCACCCGCTCCCTCAGCACTGACCCTCCCACAGCACCCACTCCCTCAGCACTGACCCTCCCACAGCACCCACTCCCTCAGCACTGACCCTCCCACAGCACCCACTCCCTCAGCACTGACCCTCCCACAGCACCCACTCCCTCAGCACTGACCCTCCCACAGCACCCGCTCCCTCAGCACTGACCCTCCCACAGTGCCCACTCCCTCAGCACTGACCCTCCCACAGTGCCCGCACCCTCAGCACTGACCCTCCCTCAGGGCCCACTCCCTCAGCACTGACCCTCCCTCAGGGCCCAGTATCTCAGCACTGACCCTCCCACAGTGCCCGCTCCCTCAGCACTGATCCTCCCACAGCACCCGCTCCCTCAGCACTGACCCTCCCACAGCACCCGCTCCCTCAGCACTGACCCTCCCTCAGGGCCCACTCCCTCAGCACTGACCCTCCCTCAGGGCCCAGTACCTCAGCACTGATCCTCCCACAGCACCCGCTCCCTCAGCACTGACCCTCCCAGAGCACTGACCCTCCCACAGCGCCCGCTCCCTCAGCACTGACCCTCCCACAGCGCCCACTCCCTCAGCACTGACCCTCCCACAGCACCCACTCCCTCAGCACTGACCCTCCCACAGCACTGACCCTCTCACAGCGCCCGCTCCCTCAGCACTGACCCTCCCACAGCGCCCACTCCCTCAGCACTGACCCTCCCAGAGCACTGACCCTCCCACAGCGCCCGCTCCCTCAGCACTGACCCTCCCACAGCGCCCACTCCCTCAGCACTGACCCTCCCACAGCACCCACTCCCTCAGCACTGACCCTCCCACAGCACCCGCTCCCTCAGCACTGACCCTCCCTCAGCACTGACCCTCCCACAGCACTGACCCTCCCACAGCACCCGCTCCCTCAGCACTGACCCTCCCACAGCACCCGCTCCCTCAGCACTGACCCTCCCTCAGGGCCCAGTACCTCAGCACTGACCCTCCCACAGCACTGACCCTCCCACAGCACCCGCTCCCTCAGCACTGACCCTCCCTCAGGACCCAGTACCTCAGCACTGACCCTCCCACAGCACTTACCCTCCCACAGCACCCGCTCCCTCAGCACTGACCCTCCCTCAGGGCCCAGTACCTCAGCACTGACCCTCCCACAGCACTGACCCTCCCACAGCACCCGCTCCCTCAGCACTGACCCTCCCTCAGGGCCCAGTACCTCAGCACTGATCCTCCCTCAGCACTGACCCTCCCTCAGCGCCCACTCCCTCAGCACTGACCCTCCCACAGCACCCGCTCCCTCAGCACTGACCCTCCCACAGCGCCCACTCCCTCAGCACTGTCCCTCCCACAGCACCCACTCCCTCAGCACTGTCTCTCCCACAGCACCCGCTCCCTCAGCACTGACCCTCCCACAGCACCCACTCCCTCAGCACTGACCCTCCCACAGCACCCACTCCCTCAGCACTGACCCTCCCACAGCACCCACTCCCTCAGCACTGACCCTCCCACAGCACCCACTCCCTCAGCACTGACCCTCCCACAGCACCCACTCCCTCAGCACTGACCCTCCCACAGCACCCACTCCCTCAGCACTGACCCTCCCACAGCACCCACTCCCTCAGCACTGACCCTCCCACAGCGCCCGCTCCCTCAGCACTGACCCTCCCACAGCACCCACTCCCTCAGCACTGACCCTCCCACAGCACTGACCCTCCCACAGCACTGACCCTCCCACAGCGCCCACTCCCTCAGCACTGACCCTCCCACAGCGCCCACTCCCTCAGCACTGACCCTCCCAGAGCACTGACCCTCCCACAGCGCCCGCTCCCTCAGCACTGACCCTCCCACAGCGCCCACTCCCTCAGCACTGACCCTCCCACAGCGCCCACTCCCTCAGCACTGACCCTCCCACAGCACTGACCCTCTCACAGCGCCCGCTCCCTCAGCACTGACCCTCCCACAGCGCCCACTCCCTCAGCACTGACCCTCCCAGAGCACTGACCCTCCCACAGCGCCCGCTCCCTCAGCACTGACCCTCCCACAGCGCCCACTCCCTCAGCACTGACCCTCCCACAGCACCCACTCCCTCAGCACTGACCCTCCCACAGCACCCGCTCCCTCAGCACTGACCCTCCCTCAGCACTGACCCTCCCACAGCACTGACCCTCCCACAGCACCCGCTCCCTCAGCACTGACCCTCCCACAGCACCCGCTCCCTCAGCACTGACCCTCCCTCAGGGCCCAGTACCTCAGCACTGACCCTCCCACAGCACTGACCCTCCCACAGCACCCGCTCCCTCAGCACTGACCCTCCCTCAGGACCCAGTACCTCAGCACTGACCCTCCCACAGCACTGACCCTCCCACAGCACCCGCTCCCTCAGCACTGACCCTCCCTCAGGGCCCAGTACCTCAGCACTGACCCTCCCACAGCACTGACCCTCCCACAGCACCCGCTCCCTCAGCACTGACCCTCCCTCAGGGCCCAGTACCTCAGCACTGATCCTCCCTCAGCACTGACCCTCCCTCAGCGCCCACTCCCTCAGCACTGACCCTCCCACAGCACCCGCTCCCTCAGCACTGACCCTCCCACAGCACCCACTCCCTCAGCACTGACCCTCCCACAGCACCCACTCCCTCAGCACTGTCTCTCCCACAGCACCCGCTCCCTCAGCACTGACCCTCCCACAGCACCCACTCCCTCAGCACTGACCCTCCCACAGCACCCACTCCCTCAGCACTGACCCTCCCACAGCACCCACTCCCTCAGCACTGACCCTCCCACAGCACCCACTCCCTCAGCACTGACCCTCCCACAGCACCCACTCCCTCAGCACTGACCCTCCCACAGCACCCACTCCCTCAGCACTGACCCTCCCACAGCACCCGCTCCCTCAGCACTGACCCTCCCACAGTGCCCACTCCCTCAGCACTGACCCTCCCACAGCGCCCACTCCCTCAGCACTGACCCCCCACAGCGCCCACTCCCTCAGCACTGACCCTCCCACAGCACCCACTCCCTCAGCCCTGACCCTCCCACAGTGCCCACTCCCTCAGCACTGACCCTCCCACAGCGCCCGCTCCCTCAGCACTGACCCTCCCTCAGGGCCCACTCCCTCAGCACTGACCCTCCCTCAGGGCCCAGTATCTCAGCACTGACCCTCCCACAGTGCCCGCTCCCTCAGCACTGATCCTCCCACAGCACCCGCTCCCTCAGCACTGACCCTCCCACAGTGCCCGCTCCCTCAGCACTGACCCTCCCTCAGGGCCCACTCCCTCAGCACTGACCCTCCCTCAGGGCCCAGTACCTCAGCACTGATCCTCCCACAGCACCCGCTCCCTCAGCACTGACCCTCCCAGAGCACTGACCCTCCCACAGCGCCCGCTCCCTCAGCACTGACCCTCCCACAGCGCCCACTCCCTCAGCACTGACCCTCCCAAAGCGCCCACTCCCTCAGCACTGACCCTCCCACAGCACTGACCCTCTCACAGCGCCCGCTCCCTCAGCACTGACCCTCCCACAGCGCCCACTCCCTCACCACTGACCCTCCCAGAGCACTGACCCTCCCACAGCGCCCGCTCCCTCAGCACTGACCCTCCCACAGCGCCCACTCCCTCAGCACTGACCCTCCCACAGCACCCACTCCCTCAGCACTGACCCTCCCACAGCACCCGCTCCCTCAGCACTGACCCTCCCTCAGCACTGACCCTCCCACAGCACCCGCTCCCTCAGCACTGACCCTCCCACAGCACCCGCTCCCTCAGCACTGACCCTCCCTCAGGGCCCAGTACCTCAGCACTGACCCTCCCACAGCACCCGCTCCCTCAGCACTGACCCTCCCACAGCACCCGCTCCCTCAGCACTGACCCTCCCACAGCACCCACTCCCTCAGCACTGTCCCTCCCACAGCACCCACTCCCTCAGCACTGTCTCTCCCACAGCACCCGCTCCCTCAGCACTGACCCTCCCACAGCACCCACTCCCTCAGCACTGACCCTCCCACAGCACCCACTCCCTCAGCACTGACCCTCCCTCAGCACCCGCTCCCTCAGTACTGCCCCTCCCTCAGCACTGACCCTCCCTCAGCACTGACCCTCCCACAGCACCCACTCCCTCAGCACTGACCCTCCCACAGCACTGACCCTCCCTCAGCACTGACCCTCCCACAGCACCCACTCCCTCAGCACTGCCCCACCCTCAGCCCCCACTCCCTCAGCACTGACCCTCCCACAGCACCCACTCCCTCAGCACTGACCCTCCCACAGCACCCACTCCCTCAGCACTGACCCTCCCTCAGCCCCCACTCCCTCAGCACTGACCCTCTGACATGCAGCATGTATTCCTGAGTGGAGGCCATTCGTCCCCACTATCCCAGCCCCAGCCCATGACTGGGAGGTTTCCACCAGTGCGACCTGCAGTCTCGCTGTATCTTAATCTTACTACAACTCGGTTAAGCTCTGATAAGATTATGTTTGTGATCTGAATCTGCTGTCTTTGGTCTTACCCAGCGTTCTCTGGTGGATCTGTAGAGAGACAGACAGATAAGTCCCATTAGCTGTCCTGCCCGTCCTAATCTCGGAGATAATGACTTTCCCGTGGACCCAGTGTCTAACATAACTACCTCATCACTCAGGCTGACCAGCCCTGACCCCCTCCAGCCCCCTACACCCCCTCCCTATCTCTGTGTGTGTTACCCCCCTCCAGCCCCCTACACCCCCTCCCTATCTCTGTGTGTGTCACCCCCCTCCAGCCCCCTACACCCCCTCCCTATCTCTGTGTGTGTCACCCCCCTCCACCCCCCTACACCCCCTCCCTATCTCTGTGTGTGTCACCCCCCTCCAGCCCCCTACACCCCCTCCCTATCTCTGTGTGTGTCACCCCCCTCCAGCCCCCCTACACCCCCTCCCTATCTCTGTCTGTATCACCCCGCTCCAGTCCCCTACACCCCCTCCCTATCTCTGTGTGTGTCACCCCCCTCCAGCCCCCTACACCCCCTCCCTATCTCTGTGTGTGTCATCCCCTCCAGCCCCCTACACCCCCTCCCTATCTCTGTATGTGTCACCCCCCTCCAGCCCCCTACGCCCCCTCCCTATCTCTGTGTGTGTAACCCCCCTCCAGCCCCCTACACCCCCTCCCTATCGCTGTGTGTGTCACCCCCCTCCAGCCCCCTACACCCCCTCCCTATCTCTGTGTGTGTCATCCCCTCCAGCCCCCTACACCCCCTCCCTATCTCTGTATGTGTCACCCCCCTCCAGCCCCCTACGCCCCCTCCCTATCTCTGTGTGTGTAACCCCCCTCCAGCCCCCTACACCCCCTCCCTATCTCTGCGTGTGTCACCCCCCTCCAGCCCCCTACACCCCCTCCCTATCTCTGTGTGTGTCACCCCCTCCAGCCCCCTACACCCCCTCCCTATCTCTGTGTGTGTCACCCCCTCCAGCCCCCTGCACCCCCTCCCTATCTCTGTGTGTGTCACCCCCCTCCAGCCCCCTACACCCCCTCCCTATCTCTGTGTGTGTCACCTCCTCCAGCCCCCTACACCCCCTCCCTATCTCTGTGTGTGTCACCCCCCTCCAGCCCCCTACACCCCCTCCCTATCTCTGTGTGTGTCATCCCCTCCAGCCCCCTACACCCCCTCCCTATCTCTGTATGTGTCACCCCCCTCCAGCACCCTACGCCCCCTCCCTATCTCTGTGTGTGTAACCCCCCTCCAGCCCCCTACACCCCCTCCCTATCTCTGCGTGTGTCACCCCCCTCCAGCCCCCTACACCCCCTCCCTATCTCTGTGTGTGTCACCT
>NW_028270222.1:0-52500 GCF_037043375.1 Chiloscyllium plagiosum | reverse complement strand
TGGCCCATCTGGTCCAGAGAGAGAGAAAAGGAGTGTGTGTGTGTGTGTGAGAGAGAGAGACAGTGAGAGGGAAAGAGAGAGACAGTGACAGAGAGATGAGAAGGATGGAGTGAGAGAGAGTGAGACAGAGGGGGGGAAAGCGAGAGACAGAAAAGAAGTGAGTGTGTAAGAGGGAGAGAGACAGATAGAGGTATATATAGAGAGTGAGAGATAGAGAAAAGGAGTCAGTGAGAGACAGAGAGAGAGAGACAGATAGAGGTATAGAGAGAGATAGACAGACAGACAGACAGATAGAGGTATAGAGAGAGAGAGCGACAGATGGAGGTACAGCGAGAGAGAGAGACAGACAGATAGAGGTACAGAGAAAGAGAGAGACAGATAGGGGTATAGAGAGAGACAGACAGATAGAGGTATAGAGAGAGAGCGACAGATAGAGGTATAGAGAAACAGACAGATAGAGGTATAGAGAGAGAGAGAGAGCGACAGATAGAGGTACAGAGAGAGAGAGAGACAGAGAGGGGTATAGAGAGAGAGAGACAGATAGAGGTATAGAGAGAGAGAGCGACAGATAGAGGTACAGAGAGAGACAGATAGAGGTATAGAGAGAGACAGACAGACAGATAGAGGTATAGAGAGAGAGCGCAACAGATAGAGGTACAGAGAGAGAGACAGATAGAGGTACAGAGAGAGAGAGACAGATAGAGGTATAGAGATGGAGAGACAGACAGATAGAGGTATATATACATAGAGATCGAGCCAGATAGAGGTATATATAGAGAGAGACAGATAGAGGTATATAGAGAGAGAGACAGATAGAGGTATATAGAGAGAGAGACAGATAGAGGTATAGAGAGAGAGAGACAGATAGAGGTATAGGAGAGAGAGAGACAGATAGAGGTACAGAGAGAGAGAGAGAGAGACAGATAGAGGTACAGAGAGACAGATAGAGGTACAGAGAGAGAGAGAGAGACAGATAGAGGTACAGAGAGAGAGAGACAGATAGAGGTATAGAGAGAGAGACAGAGGTATATATAGAGAGAGACAGATAGAGGTATAGAGATAGACAGATAGAGGTATAGAGGGAGAGAGACAGATAGAGATATAGAGAGAGAGAGAGAGACAGATAGAGGTACAGAGAGAGACAGATAGAGGTACAGAGAGAGAGAGAGACAGATAGAGGTATAGAGAGAGAGAGAGACTGATAGAGGTATAGAAAGAGAGAGACAGATGGGGTGTATATATATATATATATAAAGACAGAGAGAGACAGATAGAGACATACAGAGAGAGAGATAGAGGTATAGAGAGAGAGAGAGACAGATAGAGGTATAGAAAGAGAGAGACAGATGGGGTGTATATATATATATATATATATATATAAAGACAGAGAGAGACAGATAGAGACATACAGAGAGAGATAGAGGTATAGAGAGAGAGAGAGAGAGAGACAGATAGAGGTACAGAGAGAGACAGATAGAGGTATAGAGAGAGAGAGAGACAGATAGAGGTATAGAAAGAGAGAGACAGATGGGGTATATATATATATATATATATATATATAAGACAGAGAGAGACAGATAGAGACATACAGAGAGAGAGATAGAGGTATAGAGAGAGAGAGAGACAGACAGATAGAGGTATACAGAGAGAAAGAGACATATAGAGGTACAGAGAAAGAGACAGATAGAGATATACAGAGGGACAGATAGAGGTATAGAGAAAGAGAGAGACAGACAGACAGATAGAGGTATAGAGAGAGAAAGAGACACATAGAGGTACAGAGAGAGAGAGACAGATAGAGGTATACAGAGAGAAAGAGACATATAGAGGTACAGAGAGAGAGAGAGAGACAGATAGAGGTACAGAGAGACAGATAGAGGTACAGAGAGAGAGAGAGAGACAGATAGTAGTATATATATATATATAGAGAGAGAGACAGATGGAGGTATAGAGAGAGAGAGACAGATATAAGTATAGAGAGAGAGACAGAGGTATATATAGAGAGAGACAGATAGAGGTATAGAGAGAGAGACAGATAGAGGTATAGAGAGAGACAGATAGATGTATAGAGGGAGAGAGACAGATAGAGGTATAGAGAGAGAGAGACAGATAGAGGTACAGAGAGAGAGACAGATAGAGGTACTGAGAGAGAGAGAGACAGATAGAGGTACTGAGAGAGAGAGAGAGACAGATAGAGGTACAGAGAGAGAGAGACAGATAGAGGTATAGAGAGAGAGACAGAGGTATATATAGAGAGAGACAGATAGAGGTATAGAGGGAGAGAGACAGATAGAGATATAGAGAGAGAGAGAGACAGATAGAGGTACAGAGAGAGACAGATAGAGGTACAGAGAGAGAGAGAGAGACAGATAGAGGTATAGAGAGAGAGAGAGAGACTGATAGAGGTACAGAGAGAGAGACAGATAGAGGTATAGAGAGAGAGACAGATAAAGGTATAGAGAGAGAGAGACAGATAGAGGTATAGAGAGAGAGACAGATAGAGGTATAGAGAGAGAGAGACAGATAGAGGTATAGAGAGAGAGAGAGACAGATAGAGGTACAGAGAGAGAGACAGATAGAGGTACAGAGAGAGAGAGACAGATAGAGGTATAGAGATGGAGAGACAGACAGATAGAGGTATATATACATAGAGATCGAGCCAGATAGAGGTATATATAGAGAGAGACAGATAGAGGTATATAGAGAGAGAGACAGATAGAGGTATATAGAGAGAGAGACAGATAGAGGTATAGAGAGAGAGAGACAGATAGAGGTATAGGAGAGAGAGAGACAGATAGAGGTACAGAGAGAGAGAGAGAGAGACAGATAGAGGTACAGAGAGACAGATAGAGGTACAGAGAGAGAGAGAGAGACAGATAGAGGTACAGAGAGAGAGAGACAGATAGAGGTATAGAGAGAGAGACAGAGGTATATATAGAGAGAGACAGATAGAGGTATAGAGATAGACAGATAGAGGTATAGAGGGAGAGAGACAGATAGAGATATAGAGAGAGAGAGAGAGACAGATAGAGGTACAGAGAGAGACAGATAGAGGTACAGAGAGAGAGAGAGACAGATAGAGGTATAGAGAGAGAGAGAGACTGATAGAGGTACAGAGAGAGAGACAGATAGAGGTATAGAGAGAGAGACAGATAAAGGTATAGAGAGAGAGAGACAGATAGAGGTATAGAGAGAGAGACAGATAGAGGTATAGAGAGAGAGAGAGACAGATAGAGGTATAGAGAGAGAGAGAGACAGATAGAGGTATAGAAAGAGAGAGACAGATGGGGTGTATATATATATATATATAAAGACAGAGAGAGACAGATAGAGACATACAGAGAGAGAGATAGAGGTATAGAGAGAGAGAGAGACAGATAGAGGTATAGAAAGAGAGAGACAGATGGGGTGTATATATATATATATATATATATATAAAGACAGAGAGAGACAGATAGAGACATACAGAGAGAGATAGAGGTATAGAGAGAGAGAGAGAGAGAGACAGATAGAGGTACAGAGAGAGAAAGAGACACATAGAGGTACAGAGAGAGAGAGACAGATAGAGGTATAGAGAGAGAGAGAGACAGATAGAGGTATAGAAAGAGAGAGACAGATGGGGTATATATATATATATATATATATATAAAGACAGAGAGAGACAGATAGAGACATACAGAGAGAGAGATAGAGGTATAGAGAGAGAGAGAGACAGACAGATAGAGGTATACAGAGAGAAAGAGACATATAGAGGTACAGAGAAAGAGACAGATAGAGATATACAGAGGGACAGATAGAGGTATAGAGAAAGAGAGAGAGAGACAGACAGATAGAGGTATAGAGAGAGAAAGAGACACATAGAGGTACAGAGAGAGAGAGACAGATAGAGGTATAGAGAGAGAGAGAGACAGATAGAGGTATAGAAAGAGAGAGACAGATGGGGTATATATATATATATAAAGACAGAGAGAGACAGATAGAGACATACAGAGAGAGAGATAGAGGTATAGAGAGAGAGAGAGACAGACAGATAGAGGTATACAGAGAGAAAGAGACATATAGAGGTACAGAGAAAGAGACAGATAGAGATATACAGAGGGACAGATAGAGGTATAGAGAAAGAGAGAGACAGACAGACAGATAGAGGTATAGAGAGAGAAAGAGACACATAGAGGTACAGAGAGAGAGAGACAGATAGAGGTATACAGAGAGAAAGAGACATATAGAGGTACAGAGAGAGAGAGAGAGAGACTGATGGAGGTACAGAGAGAGAGAGAGAGACAGATAGAGGTATATATATAGAGATAGAGACAGATAGAGGTACAGAGAGAGAGAGACAGATAGAGGTATAGAGAGAGAGAGAGAGACTGATAGAGGTACAGAGAGAGAGACAGATAGAGGTATAGAGAGAGAGAGACAGATAGAGGTATAGAGAGAGAGAGAGAGACTGATAGAGGTACAGAGAGAGAGACAGATAGAGGTATAGAGAGAGAGAGACTGATAGAGGTACAGAGAGAGAGACAGATAGAGGTATAGAGAGAGAGAGCGACAGATGGAGGTACAGCGAGAGAGAGAGACAGACAGATAGAGGTACAGAGAAAGAGATAGACAGATAGGGGTATAGAGAGAGAGAGCGACAGATAGAGGTATAGAGAAACAGACAGATAGAGGTATAGAGAGAGAGAGAGCGACAGATAGAGGTACAGAGAGAGAGAGAGAGAGACAGAGAGGGGTATAGAGAGAGAGAGACAGATAGAGGTATAGAGAGAGAGAGCGACAGATAGAGGTACAGAGAGAGACAGATAGAGGTATAGAGAGAGACAGACAGACAGATAGAGGTATAGAGAGAGAGCGCAACAGATAGAGGTACAGAGAGAGAGAGACAGATAGAGGTACAGAGAGAGAGAGACAGATAGAGGTACAGAGAGAGAGAGACAGATAGAGGTACAGAGAGAGAGACTGATAGAGGTATAGAGATAGAGAGACAGACAGATAGAGGTACAGAGAGAGAGAGACAGATAGAGGTATAGAGATAGAGAGACAGACAGATAGAGGTATATATACATAGAGATCGAGCCAGGTAGAGGTATATATAGAGAGAGACAGATAGAGGTATATAGAGAGAGAGACAGATAGAGGTATATAGAGAGAGAGACAGATAGAGGTATAGAGAGAGAGACAGATAGAGGTATAGGAGAGAGAGAGACAGATAGAGGTACAGAGAGAGAGAGGGAGAGACAGATAGAGGTATAGAGAGAGACAGACAGACAGATAGAGGTACAGAGAGAGAGAGACAGATAGAGGAATAGAGATGGAGAGACAGACAGATAGAGGTATATGTACATAGAGATCGAGCCAGATAGAGGTATATATAGAGAGAGACAGATAGAGGTATATAGAGAGAGAGACAGATAGAGGTACTGAGAGAGAGGGAGACAGATAGAGGTACAGAGAGAGAGACAGATAGAGGTATAGAGAGAGAGACAGAGGTATATATAGAGAGAGACAGATAGAGGTATAGAGAGAGACAGATAGAGGTATAGAGGGAGAGAGACAGAGATATATAGAGAGAGAGAGACAGATAGAGGTACAGAGAGAGACAGATAGAGGTACAGAGAGAGAGAGAGAGACAGATAGAGGTATAGAGAGAGAGAGAGAGACTGATAGAGGTACAGAGAGAGAGACAGATAGAGGTATAGAGAGAGAGACAGATAAAGGTATAGAGAGAGAGAGACAGATAGAGGTATAGAGAGAGAGACAGATAGAGGTATAGAGAGAGAGACAGATAAAGGTATAGAGAGAGAGAGACAGATAGAGGTATAAAGAGAGAGACAGATAGAGGTATAGAGAGAGAGAGACAGATAGAGGTATAGAGAGAGAGAGAGACAGATAGAGGTATAGAAAGAGAGAGACAGATGGGGTGTATATATATATATATAAAGACAGAGAGAGACAGATAGAGACATACAGAGAGAGAGATAGAGGTATAGAGAGAGAGAGAGACAGACAGATAGAGGTATACAGAGAGAAAGAGACATATAGAGGTACAGAGAAAGAGACAGATAGAGATATACAGAGGGACAGATAGAGGTATAGAGAAAGAGAGAGAGAGACAGACAGATAGAGGTATAGAGAGAGAAAGAGACACATAGAGGTACAGAGAGAGAGAGACAGATAGAGGTATACAGAGAGAAAGAGACATATAGAGGTACAGAGAGAGAGTCAGACCGATGGAGGTACAGAGAGAGAGAGAGAGACAGATAGAGGTATAGAGATAGAGAGACAGACAGATAGAGGTATATATAGAGATAGAGACAGATAGAGGTACAGAGAGAGAGAGAGACAGATAGAGGTATAGAGAGAGAGAGAGAGACAGATAGAGGTACAGAGAGAGAGAGACAGATAGAGGTATAGAGAGAGAGAGACAGATAGAGGTATAAAGAGAGAGACAGATAGAGGTACAGAGAGAGAGAGAGAGACAGATAGAGGTATAGAAAGAGAGAGACAGATGGGGTATATATATATATATATATATATATATATAAAGAGAGAGAGAGACAGATAGAGACATACAGAGAGAGAGATAGAGGTATAGAGAGAGAGAGAGACAGACAGATAGAGGTATACAGAGAGAAAGAGACATATAGAGGTACAGAGAAAGAGACAGATAGAGATATACAGAGGGACAGATAGAGGTATAGAGAAAGAGAGAGAGAGACAGACAGATAGAGGTATAGAGAGAGAAAGAGACACATAGAGGTACAGAGAGAGAGAGACAGATAGAGGTATACAGAGAGAAAGAGACATATAGAGGTACAGAGAGAGAGTCAGACCGATGGAGGTACAGAGAGAGAGAGAGAGACAGATAGAGGTATAGAGATAGAGAGACAGACAGATAGAGGTATATATAGAGATAGAGACAGATAGAGGTACAGAGAGAGAGAGAGACAGATAGAGGTATAGAGAGAGAGAGAGAGACAGATAGAGGTACAGAGAGAGAGAGACAGATAGAGGTATAGAGAGAGAGAGACAGATAGAGGTATAAAGAGAGAGACAGATAGAGGTACAGAGAGAGAGAGAGAGACAGATAGAGGTATAGAAAGAGAGAGACAGATGGGGTATATATATATATATATATATATATAAAGACAGAGAGAGACAGATAGAGACATACAGAGAGAGAGATAGAGGTATAGAGAGAGAGAGAGACAGACAGATAGAGGTATACAGAGAGAAAGAGACATATAGAGGTACAGAGAAAGAGACAGATAGAGATATACAGAGGGACAGATAGAGGTATAGAGAAAGAGAGAGACAGACAGACAGATAGAGGTATAGAGAGAGAAAGAGACACATAGAGGTACAGAGAGAGAGAGACAGATAGAGGTATAGAGAGAGAGAGAGACAGATAGAGGTATAGAAAGAGAGAGACAGATGGGGTATATATATATATATATATATATATAAAGACAGAGAGAGACAGATAGAGACATACAGAGAGAGAGATAGAGGTATAGAGAGAGAGAGAGACAGACAGATAGAGGTATACAGAGAGAAAGAGACATATAGAGGTACAGAGAAAGAGACAGATAGAGATATACAGAGGGACAGATAGAGGTATAGAGAAAGAGAGAGAGAGACAGACAGATAGAGGTATAGAGAGAGAAAGAGACACATAGAGGTACAGAGAGAGAGAGACAGATAGAGGTATAGAGAGAGAGAGAGACAGATAGAGGTATAGAAAGAGAGAGACAGATGGGGTATATATATATATATATATATATATAAAGACAGAGAGAGACAGATAGAGACATACAGAGAGAGAGATAGAGGTATAGAGAGAGAGAGAGACAGACAGATAGAGGTATACAGAGAGAAAGAGACATATAGAGGTACAGAGAAAGAGACAGATAGAGATATACAGAGGGACAGATAGAGGTATAGAGAAAGAGAGAGACAGACAGACAGATAGAGGTATAGAGAGAGAAAGAGACACATAGAGGTACAGAGAGAGAGAGACAGATAGAGGTATACAGAGAGAAAGAGACATATAGAGGTACAGAGAGAGAGAGAGAGAGACTGATGGAGGTACAGAGAGAGAGAGAGAGACAGATAGAGGTATATATATAGAGATAGAGACAGATAGAGGTACAGAGAGAGAGAGACAGATAGAGGTATAGAGAGAGAGAGAGAGACTGATAGAGGTACAGAGAGAGAGACAGATAGAGGTATAGAGAGAGAGAGACAGATAGAGGTATAGAGAGAGAGAGAGAGACTGATAGAGGTACAGAGAGAGAGACAGATAGAGGTATAGAGAGAGAGAGACTGATAGAGGTACAGAGAGAGAGACAGATAGAGGTATAGAGAGAGAGAGCGACAGATGGAGGTACAGCGAGAGAGAGAGACAGACAGATAGAGGTACAGAGAAAGAGATAGACAGATAGGGGTATAGAGAGAGAGAGCGACAGATAGAGGTATAGAGAAACAGACAGATAGAGGTATAGAGAGAGAGAGAGCGACAGATAGAGGTACAGAGAGAGAGAGAGAGACAGAGAGGGGTATAGAGAGAGAGAGACAGATAGAGGTATAGAGAGAGAGAGCGACAGATAGAGGTACAGAGAGAGACAGATAGAGGTATAGAGAGAGACAGACAGACAGATAGAGGTATAGAGAGAGAGCGCAACAGATAGAGGTACAGAGAGAGAGAGACAGATAGAGGTACAGAGAGAGAGAGACAGATAGAGGTACAGAGAGAGAGAGACAGATAGAGGTACAGAGAGAGAGACTGATAGAGGTATAGAGATAGAGAGACAGACAGATAGAGGTACAGAGAGAGAGAGACAGATAGAGGTATAGAGATAGAGAGACAGACAGATAGAGGTATATATACATAGAGATCGAGCCAGATAGAGGTATATATAGAGAGAGACAGATAGAGGTATATAGAGAGAGAGACAGATAGAGGTATATAGAGAGAGAGACAGATAGAGGTATAGAGAGAGAGACAGATAGAGGTATAGGAGAGAGAGAGACAGATAGAGGTACAGAGAGAGAGAGGGAGAGACAGATAGAGGTATAGAGAGAGACAGACAGACAGATAGAGGTACAGAGAGAGAGAGACAGATAGAGGAATAGAGATGGAGAGACAGACAGATAGAGGTATATGTACATAGAGATCGAGCCAGATAGAGGTATATATAGAGAGAGACAGATAGAGGTATATAGAGAGAGAGACAGATAGAGGTACTGAGAGAGAGAGAGACAGATAGAGACATACAGAGAGAGAGATAGAGGTATAGAGAGAGAGAGAGACAGACAGATAGAGGTATACAGAGAGAAAGAGACATATAGAGGTACAGAGAAAGAGACAGATAGAGATATACAGAGGGACAGATAGAGGTATAGAGAAAGAGAGAGAGAGACAGACAGATAGAGGTATAGAGAGAGAAAGAGACACATAGAGGTACAGAGAGAGAGAGACAGATAGAGGTATACAGAGAGAAAGAGACATATAGAGGTACAGAGAGAGAGTCAGACCGATGGAGGTACAGAGAGAGAGAGAGAGACAGATAGAGGTATAGAGATAGAGAGACAGACAGATAGAGGTATATATAGAGATAGAGACAGATAGAGGTACAGAGAGAGAGAGAGACAGATAGAGGTATAGAGAGAGAGAGAGAGACAGATAGAGGTACAGAGAGAGAGAGACAGATAGAGGTATAGAGAGAGAGAGACAGATAGAGGTATAAAGAGAGAGACAGATAGAGGTACAGAGAGAGAGAGAGAGACAGATAGAGGTATAGAAAGAGAGAGACAGATGGGGTATATATATATATATATATATATATATATAAAGAGAGAGAGAGACAGATAGAGACATACAGAGAGAGAGATAGAGGTATAGAGAGAGAGAGAGACAGACAGATAGAGGTATACAGAGAGAAAGAGACATATAGAGGTACAGAGAAAGAGACAGATAGAGATATACAGAGGGACAGATAGAGGTATAGAGAAAGAGAGAGAGAGACAGACAGATAGAGGTATAGAGAGAGAAAGAGACACATAGAGGTACAGAGAGAGAGAGACAGATAGAGGTATACAGAGAGAAAGAGACATATAGAGGTACAGAGAGAGAGAGAGAGAGACAGATAGAGGTATACAGAGAGAGAGATAGAGGTATATATAGAGACAGATAGAGGTACAAAGAGACAGAGACAGATAGAGGTACAGAGAGAGAGAGAGACAGATAGAGGTATAGAGAGAGAGAGACTGATAGAGGTACAGAGAGAGAGACAGACAGATAGAGGTATAGAGAGAGAGAGAGACAGATAGAGGTACAGAGAGAGAGACAGACAGATAAAGGTATAGAGAGAGAGAGACTGATAGAGTTATAGATAGAAACAGATAGAGGGACAGAGAGAGAGAGACAGATAGAGGTATAGAGAGAGACAGATAGAGGTACAGAGAGAGAGAGACAGATAGAGGTATAGAGAGAGAGAGACTGATAGAGGTACAGAGAGAGAGACAGATAGAGGTACTGAGAGAGAGACAGATAGAGGTATAGAGAGAGAGAGAGACAGATAGAGGTACAGAGAGAGAGACAGATAGAGGTATAGAGAGAGAGACAGATAGAGGTATAGAGAGAGAGAGAGACAGATAGAGGTACAGAGAGAGAGACAGATAGAGGTATAGAGAGAGAGAGAGACAGATAGAGGTACAGAGAGAGGGAGAGATAGAGGTACAGAGAGAGGGAGAGATAGAGGTACAGAGAGAGAGAGACAGATAGAGGTACAGAGAGAGACAGATAGAGGTACAGAGAGAGAGAGAGATAGAGGTATAGAGAGAGAGAGAGAGAGGTATAGAGAGAGAGAGACAGATAGAGGTACAGAGAGTTGAGACAGATAGAGGTACAGAGAGAGAGACAGATAGAGGTACAGAGAGAGGGAGAGATAGAGGTACAGAGAGAGAGAGACAGATAGAGGTACAGAGAGAGACAGATAGAGGTACAGAGAGAGAGAGAGATAGAGGTATAGAGAGAGAGAGAGAGAGGTAGAGAGAGAGAGAGACAGATAGAGGTACAGAGAGTTGAGACAGATAGAGGTACAGAGAGAGAGACAGATAGAGGTACAGAGAGAGACAGATAGAGGTACAGAGAGAGAGAGAGAGATAGAGGTACAGAGAGAGACAGATAGAGGTACAGAGAGAGAGAGAGAGAGATAGAGGTATAGAGAGAGAGAGAGAGAGGTATAGAGAGAGAGACAGATAGAGGTACAGAGAGAGAGACAGATAGAGGTACAGAGAGAGAGAGAGACAGATAGAGGTACAGAGAGAGAGAGACAGATAGAGGTACAGAGAGAGAGACAGATAGAGGTACAGAGAGAGAGAGAGACAGATAGAGGTACAGAGAGAGAGACAGTTAGAGGTATAGAGAGAGAGAGACAGATAGAGGTAAAGAGAGAGAGAGACAGATAGAGGTACTGAGAGAGAGAGAGAGACAGATAGAGGTACAGAGAGAGAGAGACAGATAGAGGTATAGAGAGAGAGAGAGAGAGACTGATAGAGGTACAGAGAGAGAGAGACTGATAGAGGTAGAGAGGGAGAGAGACAGATAGAGGTACAGAGAGAGGGAGACAGATAGAGGTAAAGAGAGAGAGAGACAGATAGAGGTAGAGAGGGAGAGAGACAGATAGAGGTACAGAGAGAGGGAGACAGATAGAGGTAGAGAGGGAGAGAGACAGATAGAGATACAGAGAGAGAGAGACAGATAGAGGTATATAGAGAGAGAGACAGATAGAGGTATAGAGAGAGAGAGACAGATAGAGGTATAGAGAGAGAGAGACAGATAGACGTATAGGAGAGAGAGAGACAGATAGAGGTACAGAGAGAGAGAGACAGATAGAGGTATATAGAGAGAGAGACAGATAGAGGTATAGAGAGAGAGAGACAGATAGAGGTATAGAGAGAGAGAGACAGATAGACGTATAGGAGAGAGAGAGACAGATAGAGGTACAGAGAGAGAGAGACAGATAGAGGTACAGAGAGAGAGACAGATAGGGGTATAGAGAGAGAGAGAGATAGAGGTAAAGAGAGAGAGAGACAGATAGAGGTACACAGAGAGAGAGACAGATAGAGGTATATAGAGAGAGACACACACACAGAGACAGAGAAACAGAGATACAGGAGGAACAGAGACCAACAAATTTTGGGAGACAGAGAGAAACAGGGAGAGAGATAGGGACGGTGTAGAGAGAGCTTTACTCTGTATCTAACCCCCTGTCCCTGGGAGTGGGGGACGGTGTAGAGGAAGCTTTACTCTGTATCTAACCCCCTGTCGCCTGGGAGAGGGGGACGGTGTAGAGGGAGCTTTACTCTGTATCTAACCCCCTGTCGCCTGGGAGAGGGGGATGGTGTAGAGAGAGCTTTACTCTGTATCTAACAGCCTGTCCCTGGGAGTGGGGGACGGTGTAGAGGAAGCTTTACTCTGTATCTAACCCCCTGTCCCTGGGAGTGGGGGACGGTGTAGAGGGAGCTTTACTCTGTATCTAACCCCCTGTCCCTGGGAGTGGGGGACGGTGTAGAGGGAGCTTTACTCTGTATCTAACCCCCTGTCCCTGGGAGTGGGGGACGGTGTAGAGGAAGCTTTACTCTGTATCTAACCCCCTGTCCCTGGGAGTGGAGGGACGGTGTAGAGGGAGCTTTACTCTGTATCTAACCCCCTGTCCCTGGGAGTGGGGGACGGTGTAGAGGAAGCTTTACTCTGTATCTAACCCCCTGTCGCCTGGGAGAGGGGGACGGTGTAGTGGGAGCTTTACTCTGTATCTAACCCCCTGTCCCTGGGAGTGGGGGACGGTGTAGAGGGAGCTTTACTCTGTATCTAACCCCCTGTCCCTGGGAGTGGGGGACGGTGTAGAGGGAGCTTTACTCTGTATCTAACCCCCTGTCCCTGGGAGTGGGGGGACGGTGTAGAGGGAGCTTTACTCTGTATCTAACCCCCTGTCCCTGGGAGTGGGGGACGGTGTAGTGGGAGCTTTACTCTGTATCTAACCCCCTGTCGCCTGGGAGAGGGGGATGGTGTAGAGAGAGCTTTACTCTGTATCTAACCCCCTGTCCCTGGAGTGGGGGACGGTGTAGTGGGTGCTTTACTCTGTATCTAACCCCCTGTCCCTGGGAGTGGGGGACGGTGTAGAGGGAGCTTTACTTTGTATCTAATCCCCTATCCCTGGGAGTGGGGGGATGGTGTAGAGGGAGCTTTACTCTGTATCTAACCCCCTGTCCCTGGGAGTGGGGGACGGTGTAGAGGGAGCTTTACTCTGTATCTAAACCCCGATCCCTGGGAGTGGGGGGACGGTGTAGAGGGAGCTTTACTCTGTATCTAACCCCCTGTCCCTGGGATTGGGGGACGGTGTAGAGGGAGCTTTACTCTGTATCTAACCCCCTGTCCGTGGGAGTGGGGGGACGGTGTAGAGGGAGCTTTACTCTGTATCTAACCCCCTGCCACTGGGAGTGAGGGACAGTGTAGAGGGAGCTTTACCCTGTATCTAACCCCCTGTCCCTGGGAGTGAGGGACGGTGTAGAGGAGTCGGGGACGGTGTAGGGGAGTGGGGGATGGTGTAGGGGAGTGGGGGATGGTGTAGGGGAGTGGGGGACGGTGTAGGGGAGTGGGGGGTGGTGTAGGGGAGTGGGGGATGGTGTAGGGGAGTGGGGGATGGTGTAGGGGAGTGGGGGGGACGGTGTAGGGGAGTGGGGGATGGTGTAGGGGAGTGGGGGATGGTGTAGGGGAGTGGGGGATGGTGTAGGGGAGTGGGGGATGGTGTAGGGGAGTGGGGGGATGGTGTAGGGGAGTGGGGGGGTGGTGTAGGGGAGTGGGGGATGGTGTAGGGGAGTGGGGGGGACGGTGTAGGGGAGTGGGGGACGGTGTAGGGGAGTGGGGAGGACGGTGTAGGGGAGTGGGGGATGGTGTAGGGGAGTGGGGGGTGGTGTAGGGGAGTGGGGGACGGTGTAGGGGAGTGGGGGATGGTGTAGGGGAGTGGGGGATGGTGTAGGGGAGTGGGGGACGGTGTAGGGGAGTGGGGGATGGTGTAGGGGAGTGGGGGACGGTGTAGGGGAGTGGGGGATGGTGTAGGGGAGTGGGGGATGGTGTAGGGGAGTGGGGGACGGTGTAGGGGAGTGGGGGACGGTGTAGGGGAGTGGGGGGTGGTGTAGGGGAGTGGGGGATGGTGTAGGGGAGTGGGGGACGGTGTAGGGGAGTGGGGGATGGTGTAGGGGAGTGGGGGGACGGTGTAGGGGAGTGGGGGGGATGGTGTAGGGGAGTGGGGGACGGTGTAGGGGAGTGGGGGGGACGGTGTAGGGGAGTGGGGGGTGGTGTAGGGGAGTGGGGGACGGTGTAGGGGAGTGGGGGACGGTGTAGGGGAGTGGGGGGTGGTGTAGGGGAGTGGGGGATGGTGTAGGGGAGTGGGGGACGGTGTAGGGGAGTGGGGGACGGTGTAGGGGAGTGGGGGGTGGTGTAGGGGAGTGGGGGGAAGGTGTAGGGGAGTGGGAGGCGGTGTAGGGGAGTGGGGGATGGTGTAGGGGAGTGGGGGGGATGGTGTAGGGGAGTGGGGGGGACAGTGTAGGGGAGTGGGGGATGGTGTAGGGGAGTGGGGGATGGTGTAGGGGAGTGGGGGACGGTGTAGGGGAGTGGGGGGGACGGTGTAGGGGAGTGGGGGATGGTGTAGGGGAGTGGGGGGGATGGTGTAGGGGAGTGGGGGATGGTGTAGGGGAGTGGGGGACGGTGTAGGGGAGTGGGGGACGGTGTAGGGGAGTGGGGGGGACGGTGTAGGGGAGTGGGGGACGGTGTAGGGGAGTGGGGGACGGTGTAGGGGAGTGGGGGGGACGGTGTAGGGGAGTGGGGGACGGTGTAGGGGAGTGGGGGACGGTGTAGGGGAGTGGGGGACGGTGTAGGGGAGTGGGGGGGACGGTGTAGGGGAGTGGGGGGTGGTGTAGGGGAGTGGGGGGATGGTGTAGGGGAGTGGGGGGGACGGTGTAGGGGAGTAGGGGACGGTGTAGGGGAGTGGGGGATGGTGTAGGGGAGTGGGGGACGGTGTAGGGGAGTGGGGGATGGTGTAGGGGAGTGGGGGGTGGTGTAGGGGAGTGGGGGACGGTGTAGGGGAGTGGGGGGAAGGTGTAGGGGAGTGGGGGGGACAGTGTAGGGGAGTGGGGGATGGTGTAGGGGAGTGGGGGGGACAGTGTAGGGGAGTGGGGGATGGTGTAGGGGAGTGGGGGATGGTGTAGGGGAGTGGGGGGGACAGTGTAGGGGAGTGGGGGATGGTGTAGGGGAGTGGGGGGGACAGTGTAGGGGAGTGGGGGACGGTGTAGGGGAGTGGGGGATGGTGTAGGGGAGTGGGGGATGGTGTAGGGGAGTGGGGGGTGGTGTAGGGGAGTGGGGGATGGTGTAGGGGAGTGGGGGGTGGTGTAGGGGAGTGGGGGACGGTGTAGGGGAGTGGGGGGTGGTGTAGGGGAGTGGGGGGGACGGTGTAGGGGAGTGGGGGGGACGGTGTAGGGGAGTGGGGGGTGGTGTAGGGGAGTGGGGGGACGGTGTAGGGGAGTGGGGGATGGTGTAGGGGAGTGGGGGGTCGGTGTAGGGGAGTGGGGGGACGGTGTAGGGGAGTGGGGGGACGGTGTAGGGGAGTGGGGGGACGGTGTAGGGGAGTGGGGGACGGTGTAGGGGAGTGGGGGACGGTGTAGGGGAGTGGGGGGACGGTGTAGGGGAGTGGGGGGATGGTGTAGGGGAGTGGGGGACGGTGTAGGGGAGTGGGGGATGGTGTAGGGGAGTGGGGGGGATGGTGTAGGGGAGTGGGGGACGGTGTAGGGGAGTGGGGGATGGTGTAGGGGAGTGGGGGATGGTGTAGGGGAGTGGGGGACGGTGTAGGGGAGTGGGGGTGGTGTAGGGGAGTGGGGGGACGGTGTAGGGGAGTGGGGGACGGTGTAGGGGAGTGGGGGACGGTGTAGGGGAGTAGGGGACGGTGTAGGGGAGTGGGGGATGGTGTAGGGGAGTGGGGGACGGTGTAGGGGAGTGGGGGATGGTGTAGGGGAGTGGGGGGACGGTGTAGGGGAGTGGGGGGATGGTGTAGGGGAGTGGGGGGGATGGTGTAGGGGAGTGGGGGATGGTGTAGGGGAGTGGGGGATGGTGTAGGGGAGTGGGGGATGGTGTAGGGGAGTGGGGGATGGTGTAGGGGAGTGGGGGGACGGTGTAGGGGAGTGGGGGGATGGTGTAGGGGAGTGGGGGACGGTGTAGGGGAGTGGGGGACGGTGTAGGGGAGTAGGGGACGGTGTAGGGGAGTGGGGGATGGTGTAGGGGAGTGGGGGACGGTGTAGGGGAGTGGGGGATGGTGTAGGGGAGTGGGGGGACGGTGTAGGGGAGTGGGGGGATGGTGTAGGGGAGTGGGGGGGATGGTGTAGGGGAGTGGGGGACGGTGTAGGGGAGTGGGGGGGACAGTGTAGGGGAGTGGGGGATGGTGTAGGGGAGTGGGGGACGGTGTAGGGGAGTGGGGGATGGTGTAGGGGAGTGGGGGGAAGGTGTAGGGGAGTGGGGGGGACAGTGTAGGGGAGTGGGGGATGGTGTAGGGGAGTGGGGGGGACAGTGTAGGGGAGTGGGGGACGGTGTAGGGGAGTGGGGGGACGGTGTAGGGGAGTGGGGGGTGGTGTAGGGGAGTGGGGGATGGTGTAGGGGAGTGGGGGACGGTGTAGGGGAGTGGGGGGATGGTGTAGGGGAGTGGGGGATGGTGTAGGGGAGTGGGGGGGACAGTGTAGGGGAGTGGGGAACGGTGTAGGGGAGTGGGGGGACGGTGTAGGGGAGTGGGGGGTGGTGTAGGGGAGTGGGGGACGGTGTAGGGGAGTGGGGGGATGGTGTAGGGGAGTGGGGGGTGGTGTAGGGGAGTGGGGGGGACGGTGTAGGGGAGTGGGTGGATGGTGTAGGGGAGTGGGGGGGACGGTGTAGGGGAGTGGGGGATGGTGTAGGGGAGTGGGGGGATGGTGTAGGGGAGTGGGGGGGACGGTGTAGGGGAGTGGGGGGTGGTGTAGGGGAGTGGGGGACGGTGTAGGGGAGTGGGGGGTGGTGTAGGGGAGTGGGGGATGGTGTAGGGGAGTGGGGGATGGTGTAGGGGAGTGGGGGGGATGGTGTAGGGGAGTGGGGGGTGGTGTAGGGGAGTGGGGAACGGTGTAGGGGAGTGGGGGGTGGTGTAGGGGAGTGGGGGATGGTGTAGGGGAGTGTGGGGGACGGTGTAGGGGAGTAGGGGGGACGGTGTAGGGGAGTGGGGGGGCCGGTGTAGGGGAGTGGGGGATGGTGTAGGGGAGTGGGGGGATGGTGTAGCGGAGTGGGGGGTGGTGTAGAGGAGTGGGGGGTGGTGTAGGGGAGTGGGGGGTGGTGTAGGGGAGTGGGGGATGGTGTAGGGGAGTGGGGGGGACGGTGTAGGGGAATGGGGGGTGGTGTAGGGGAGTGGGGGGATGGTGTAGGGGAGTGGGGGATGGTGTAGGGGATTGGGGGACGGTGTAGGGGAGTGGGGGGTGGTGTAGGGGAGTGGGGGACGGTGTAGGGGAGTGGGGGGGATGGTGTAGGGGAGTGGGGGATGGTGTAGGGGAGTGGGGGGACGGTGTAGGGGAGTGGGGGGACTGTGTAGGGGAGTGGGGGACGGTGTAGGGGAGTGGGGGGGAACGGTGTGGGGGAGTGGGGGGTGGTGTAGGGGAGTGGGGGATGGTGTGGGGGAGCGGGGGTGGTGTAGGGGAGTGGGGGGATGGTGTAGGGGAGTGGGGGACGGTGTAGGGGAGTGGGGGACGGTGTAGGGGAGTGGGGGGGACGGTGTAGGGGAGTGGGGGATGGTGTAGGGGAGTGGGGGACGGTGTAGGGGAGTGGGGGTGGTGTAGGGGAGTGGGGGGATGGTGTAGGGGAGTGGGGGACGGTGTAGGGGAGTGGGGGGTGGTGTAGGGGAGTGGGGGGGACGGTGTAGGGGAGTGGGGGGGATGGTGTAGGGGAGTGGGGGACGGTGTAGGGGAGTGGGGGATGGTGTAGGGGAGTGGGGGTGGTGTAGGGGAGTGGGGGGACGGTGTAGGGGAGTGGGGGACGGTGTAGGGGAGTGGGGGGTGGTGTAGGGGAGTGGGGGGGACGGTGTAGGGGAGTGGGGGGGATGGTGTAGGGGAGTGGGGGACGGTGTAGGGGAGTGGTGGACGGTGTAGGGGAGTGGGGGTGGTGTAGGGGAGTGGGGGGATGGTGTAGGGGAGTGGGGGACGGTGTAGGGGAGTGGGGGACGGTGTAGGGGAGTGGGGGGGACGGTGTAGGGGAGTGGGGGGGATGGTGTAGGGGAGTGGGGGACGGTGTAGGGGAGTGGGGGATGGTGTAGGGGAGTGGGGGTGGTGTAGGGGAGTGGGGGGACGGTGTAGGGGAGTGGGGGACGGTGTAGGGGAGTGGGGGACGGTGTAGGGGAGTGGGGGGACGGTGTAGGGGAGTGGGGGGATGGTGTAGGGGAGTGGGGGAACGGTGTAGGGGAGTGGGGGGCGGTGTCGGAGAGTGGGGGGGATGGTGTAGGGGAGTGGGGGGATGGTGTAGGGGAGTGGGGGATGGTGTAGGGGAGTGGGGGAACGGTGTAGGGGAGTGGGGGGCGGTGTCGGAGAGTGGGGGGGATGGTGTAGGGGAGTGGGGGGATGGTGTAGGGGAGTGGGGGACGGTGTAGGGGAGTGGGGGACGGTGTAGGGGAGTGGGGGATGGTGTAGGGGAGTGGGGGGACGGTGTAGGGGAGTGGGGGATGGTGTAGGGGAGTGGGGGACGGTGTAGGGGAGTGGGGGGGATGGTGTAGGGGAGTGGGGGATGGTGTAGGGGAGTGGGGGGACGGTGTAGGGGAGTGGGGGGACTGTGTAGGGGAGTGGGGGACGGTGTAGGGGAGTGGGGGATGGTGTGGGGGAGTGTGGGACGGTGTAGGGGAGTGGGGGACGGTGTAGGGGAGTGGGGGGGACGGTGTAGGGGAGTGGGGGGGCCGGTGTAGGGGAGTGGGGGGATGGTGTAGGGGAGTGGGGGGTGGTGTAGGGGAGTGGGGGACGGTGTAGGGGAGTGGGGGGGCCGGTGTAGGGGAGTGGGGGATGGTGTAGGGGAGTGGGGGACGGTGTAGGGGAGTGGGGGGGCCGGTGTAGGGGAGTGGGGGATGGTGTAGGGGAGTGGGGGGTGGTGTAGGGGAGTGGGGGGGACGGTGTAGGGGAGTGGGGGACGGTGTAGGGGAGTGGGGGATGGTGTAGGGGAGTGTGGGGGACGGTGTAGGGGAGTGGGGGGGACGGTGTAGGGGAGTGGGGGGGCCAGTGTAGGGGAGTGGGGGATGGTGTAGGGGAGTGGGGGGATGGTGTAGGGGAGTGGGGGGTGGTGTAGGGGAGTGGGGGGCCGGTGTAGGGGAGTGGGGGATGGTGTAGGGGAGTGGGGGGGACGGTGTAGAGGAGTGGGGGGTGGTGTAGGGGAGTGGGGGGTGGTGTAGGGGAGAGGGGGATGGTGTAGGGGAGTGGGGGGGACGGTGTAGGGGAGTGGGGGGATGGTGTAGGGGAGTGGGGGGATGGTGTAGGGGAGTGGGGGGTGGTGTGGGGGAGTGGGGGGTGGTGTAGGGGAGTGGGGGACGGTGTAGGGGAGTGGGGGATGGTGTAGGGGAGTGTGGGGGACGGTGTAGGGGAGTGGGGGGGACGGTGTAGGGGAGTGGGGTGGCCGGTGTAGGGGAGTGGGGGGTGGTGTAGGGGAGTGGGGGGATGGTGTAGGGGAGTGGGGGGGATGGTGTAGGGGAGTGGGGGATGGTGTAGGGGAGTGGGGGGGACGGTGTAGGGGAGTGGGGGGGACGGTGTAGGGGAGAGGGGGGATGGTGGACGGGAGTGGGGGGGATGGTGTAGGGGAGTGGGGGGGATGGTGTAGGGGAGTGGGGGGTGGTGTGGGGGAGTGTGGGGTGGTGTAGGGGAGTGGGGGACGGTGTAGGGGAGTGGGGGATGGTGTAGGGGAGTGTGGGGGACGGTGTAGGGGAGTGGGGGATGGTGTAGGGGAGTGGGGGATGGTGTAGGGGCGTGGGGGGATGGTGTAGGGGAGTGGGGGATGGTGTAGGGGAGTGGGGGGTGGTGTAGAGGAGTGGGGGACGATGTAGGGAAGTGGGGGGGACGGTGTAGGGGAGTGGGGGGGATGGTGTAGGGGAGTGGGGGGGACGGTGTAGGGGAGTGGGGGATGGTGTAGGGGAGTGGGGGGGACGGTGTAGGGGAGTGGGGGGTGGTGTAGGGGAGTGGGGGGTGGTGTAGGGGAGTGGGGGGGACGGTGTAGGGGAGTGGGGGGTGGTGTAGGGGAGTGGTGGACGGTGTAGGGGAGTGGGGGGGACGGTGTAGGGGAGTGGGGGATGGTGTAGGGGAGTGGGGGATGGTGTAGGGGAGTGGGGGGGACGGTGTTGGGGAGTGGGGGGACGGTGTAGGGGAGTGGGGGACGGTGTAGGGGAGTGGGGGGGACGGTGTAGGGGAGTGGGGGACGGTGTAGGGGAGTGGGGGACGGTGTAGGGGAGTGGGGGATGGTGTAGGGGAGTGGGGGACGGTGTAGGGGAGTGGGGGATGGTGTAGGGGAGTGGGGGACGGTGTAGGGGAGTGGGGGGACGGTGTAGGGGAGTGGGGGGTGGTGTAGGGGAGTGGGGGGATGGTGTAGGGGAGTGGGGGGACGGTGTAGGGGAGTGGGGGGACGGTGTAGGGGAGTGGGGGGACGGTGTAGGGGAGTGGGGGGTGGTGTAGGGGAGTGGGGGATGGTGTAGGGGAGTGGGGGACGGTGTAGGGGAGTGGGGGGTGGTGTAGGGGAGTGGGGGATGGTGTAGGGGAGTGGGGGACGGTGTAGGGGAGTGGGGGATGGTGTAGGGGAGTGGGGGGACTGTGTAGGGGAGTGGGGGACGGTGTAGGGGAGTGGGGGACGGTGTAGGGGAGTGGGGGACGGTGTAGGGGAGTGGGGGATGGTGTAGGGGAGTGGGGGACGGTGTAGGGGAGTGGGGGGACGGTGTAGGGGAGTGGGGGACGGTGTAGGGGAGTGGGGGACGGTGTAGGGGAGTGGGGGGGACGGTGTAGGGGAGTGGGGGACGGTGTAGGGGAGTGGGGGGATGGTGTAGGGGAGTGGGGGATGGTGTAGGGGAGTGGGGGGGATGGTGTAGGGGAGTGGGGGATGGTGTAGGGGAGTGGGGGACGGTGTAGGGGAGTGGGGGGATGGTGTAGGGGAGTGGGGGATGGTGTAGGGGAGTGGGGGGACGGTGTAGGGGAGTGGGGGGGATGGTGTAGGGGAGTGGGGGATGGTGTAGGGGAGTGGGGGACGGTGTAGGGGAGTGGGGGACGGTGTAGGGGAGTGGGGGATGGTGTAGGGGAGTGGGGGGGATGGTGTAGGGGAGTGGGGGACGGTGTAGGGGAGTGGGGGACGGTGTAGGGGAGTGGGGGACGGTGTAGGGGAGTGGGGGACGGTGTAGGGGAGTGGGGGGTGGTGTAGGGGGTGGGGGGGATGGTGTAGGGGAGTGGGGGGGATGGTGTAGGGGAGTGGGGGATGGTGTAGGGGAGTGGGGGACGGTGTAGGGGAGTGGGGGATGGTGTAGGGGAGTGGGGGACGGTGTAGGGGATTGGGGGGGATGGTGTAGGGGAGTGGGGGATGGTGTAGGGGAGTGGGGGACGGTGTAGGGGAGTGGGGGACGGTGTAGGGGAGTGGGGGGTGGTGTAGGGGAGTGGGGGGTTGTGTAGGGGAGTGGGGGATGGTGTAGGGGAGTGGGGGACGGTGTAGGGGAGTGGGGGACGGTGTAGGGGAGTGGGGGGGATGGTGTAGGGGAGTGGGGGATGGTGTAGGGGAGTGGGGGACGGTGTAGGGGAGTGGGGGACGGTGTAGGGGAGTGGGGGCGATGGTGTAGGGGAGTGGGGGGACGGTGTAGGGGAGTGGGGGACGGTGTAGGGGAGTGGGGACGGTGTCGTGGAGTGGGGGGATGGTGTAGGGGAGTGGGGGACGGTGTAGGGGAGTGGGGGGTGGTGTAGGGGAGTGGGGGTTGGTGTAGGGGAGTGGGGGACGGTGTAGGGGAGTGGGGGATGGTGTAGGGGAGTGGGGGGTGGTGTAGGGGAGTGGGGGACGGTGTAGGGGAGTGGGGGACGGTGTAGGGGAGTGGGGGGACGGTGTAGGGGAGTGGGGGGACGGTGTAGGGGAGTGGGGGGGATGGTGTAGGGGAGTGGGGGACGGTGTAGGGGAGTGGGGGGATGGTGTAGGGGAGTGGGGGATGGTGTAGGGGAGTGGGGGGGATGGTGTAGGGGAGTGGGGGGGACGGTGTAGGGGAGTGGGGGACGGTGTAGGGGAGTGGGGGACGGTGTAGGGGAGTGGGGGGGGTGTAGGGGAGTGGGGGGACGGTGTAGGGGAGTGGGGGGTGGTGTAGGGGAGTGGGGGGTGGTGTAGGGGAGTGGGGGGACGGTGTAGGGGAGTGGGGGACGGTGTAGGGGAGTGGGGGGATGGTGTAGGGGAGTGGGGGACGGTGTAGGGGAGTGTGGGGACGGTGTAGGGGAGTGGGGGGGAAGGTGTAGGGGAGTGGGGGGACGGTGTAGGGGAGTGGGGGATGGTGTAGGGGAGTGGGGGATGGTGTAGGGGAGTGGGGGATGGTGTAGGGGAGTGGGGGATGGTGTAGGGGAGTGGGGGGATGGTGTAGGGGAGTGGGGGACGGTGTAGGGGAGTGGGGGGTGGTGTAGGGGAGTGGGGGGGATGGTGTAGGGGAGTGGGGGGGACGGTGTAGGGGAGTGGGGGGGACGGTGTAGGGGAGTGGGGGACGGTGTAGGGGAGTGGGGGGATGGTGTAGGGGAGTGGGGGATGGTGTAGGGGAGTGGGGATGGTGTAGGGGATTGGGGTTGGTGTAGGGGAGTGGGGGGATGGTGTAGGGGAGTGGGGGGTGGTGTAGGGGAGTGGGGGATGGTGTAGGGGAGTGGGGATGGTGTAGGGGAGTGGGGGGGTGGTGTAGGGGAGTGGGGGACGGTGTAGGGGAGTGGGGGGGATGGTGTAGGGGAGTGGGGGATGGTGTAGGGGAGTGGGGGGATGGTGTAGGGGAGTGCGGGATGGTGTGGGGGAGTGGGGGATGGTGTAGGGGAGTGGGGGACGGTGTAGGGGAGTGGGGGACAGTGTAGGGGAGTGGGGGGAATGGTGTAGGGGAGTGGGGGGACGGTGTAGGGGAGTGGGGGATGGTGTGGGGGAGTGGGGGATGGTGTAGGGGAGTGGGGGACTGTGTAGGGGAGTGGGGGGTGGTGTAGGGGAGTGGGGGACGGTGTAGGGGAGTGGGGGACGGTGTAGGGGAGTGGGGGACGGTGTAGGGGAGTGGGGGGTGGTGTAGGGGAGTGGGGGGGATGGTGTAGGGGAGTGGGGGGGATGGTGTAGGGGAGTGGGGGGGATGGTGTAGGGGAGTGGGGGGGATGGTGTAGGGGAGTGGGGGATGGTGTAGGGGAGTGGGGGATGGTGTAGGGGAGTGGGGGATGGTGTGGGGGAGTGGGGGGTTGTGTAGGGGAGTGGGGGACTGTGTAGGGGAGTGGGGGGTGGTGTAGGGGAGTGGGGGACGGTGTAGGGGAGTGGGGGATGGTGTGGGGGAGTGGGGGACGGTGTAGGGGAGTGGGGGGTGGTGTAGGGGAGTGGGGGGGATGGTGTAGGGGAGTGGGGGGGATGGTGTAGGGGAGTGGGGGATGGTGTAGGGGAGTGGGGGACGGTGTAGGGGAGTGGGGGACGGTGTAGGGGAGTGGGGGACGGTGTAGGGGAGTGGGGGACGGTGTAGGGGAGTGGGGGGTGGTGTAGGGGAGTGGGGGATGGTGTAGGGGAGTGGGGGGTGGTGTAGGGGAGTGGGGGTGGTGTAGGGGAGTGGGGGATGGTGTAGGGGAGTGGGGGATGGTGTAGGGGAGTGGGGGGTGGTGTAGGGGAGTGGGGGGTGGTGTAGGGGAGTGGGGGGTGGTGTAGGGGAGTGGGGGACGGTGTAGGGGAGTGGGGGATGGTGTAGGGGAGTGGGGGATGGTGTAGGGGAGTGGGGGGACGGTGTAGGGGAGTGGGGGTGGTGTAGGGGAGTGGGGGGCGGTGTAGGGGAGTGGGGGACGGTGTAGGGGAATGGGGGATGGTGTAGGGGAGTGGGGGACGGTGTAGGGGAGTGGGGGACGGTGTAGGGGAGTGGGGGATGGTGTAGGGGAGTGGGGGACGGTGTAGGGGAGTGGGGGGTGGTGTAGGGGAGTGGGGGACGGTGTAGGGGAGTGGGGGGACGGTGTAGGGGAGTGGGGGGTGGTGTAGGGGAGTGGGGGTGGTGTAGGGGAGTGGGGGACGGTGTAGGGCAGTGGGGGGGATGGTGTAGGGGGTGGGGGTTGGTGTAGGGGAGTGGGGGGATGGTGTAGGGGAGTGGGGGATGGTGTAGGGGAGTGGGGGATGGTGTAGGGGAGTGGGGGGATGGTGTAGGGGAGTGGGAGGCGGTGTAGGGGAGTGGGGGACGGTGTAGGGGAGTGGGGGACGGTGTAGGGGAGTGGGGGGATGGTGTAGGGGAGTGGGGGCTGGTGTAGGGGAGTGGGGGATGGTGTAGGGGAGTGGGGGGATGGTGTAGGGGAGTGGGGGACGGTGTAGGGGAGTGGGGGGGACGGTGTAGGGGAGTGGGGGATGGTGTAGGGGAGTGGGGGATGGTGTAGGGGAGTGGGGGATGGTGTAGGGGAGTGGGGGATGGTGTAGGGGAGTGGGGGGATGGTGTAGGGGAGTGGGGGACGGTGTAGGGGAGTGGGGGTTGGTGTAGGGGAGTGGGGGACGGTGTAGGGGAGTGGGGGACGGTGTAGGGGAGTGGGGGACGGTGTAGGGGAGTGGGGGTTGGTGTAGGGGAGTGGGGGATGGTGTAGGGGAGTGGGGGACGGTGTAGGGGAGTGGGGGACGGTGTAGGGGAGTGGGGGGCGGTGTAGGGGAGTGGGGGGACGGTGTAGGGGAGTGGGGGGCGGTGTAGGGGAGTGGGGGATGGTGTAGGGGAGTGGGGGATGGTGTAGGGGAGTGGGGGATGGTGTAGGGGAGTGGGGGACGGTGTAGGGGAGTGGGGGGACGGTGTAGGGGAGTGGGGGACGGTGTAGGGGAGTGGGGGATGGTGTAGGGGAGTGGGGGATGGTGTAGGGGAGTGGGGGGATGGTGTAGGGGAGTGGGGGACGGTGTAGGGGAGTGGGGGGACGGTGTAGGGGAGTGGGGGACGGTGTAGGGGAGTGGGGGGACGGTGTAGGGGAGTGGGGGACGGTGTAGGGGAGTGGGGGATGGTGTAGGGGAGTGGGGGATGGTGTAGGGGAGTGGGGGATGGTGTAGGGGAGTGGGGGACGGTGTAGGGGAGTGGGGGGACGGTGTAGGGGAGTGGGGGACGGTGTAGGGGAGTGGGGGGATGGTGTAGGGGAGTGGGGGACGGTGTAGGGGAGTGGGGGACGGTGTAGGGGAGTGGGGGGACGGTGTAGGGGAGTGGGGGATGGTGTAGGGGAGTGGGGGATGGTGTAGGGGAGTGGGGGATGGTGTAGGGGAGTGGGGGACGGTGTAGGGGAGTGGGGGGACGGTGTAGGGGAGTGGGGGACGGTGTAGGGGAGTGGGGGATGGTGTAGGGGAGTGGGGGATGGTGTAGGGGAGTGGGGGGATGGTGTAGGGGAGTGGGGGATGGTGTAGGGGAGTGGGGGATGGTGTAGGGGAGTGGGGGATGGTGTAGGGGAGTGGGGGGGACGGTGTAGGGGAGTGGGGACGGTGTAGGGGAGTGGGGGATGGTGTAGGGGAGTGGGGGGACGGTGTAGGGGAGTGGGGGATGGTGTAGGGGAGTGGGGGGATGGTGTAGGGGAGTGCGGGATGGTGTGGGGGAGTGGGGGATGGTGTAGGGGAGTGGGGGACGGTGTCGGGGAGTGGGGGACAGTGTAGGGGAGTGGGGGGGATGGTGTAGGGGAGTGGGGGGACGGTGTAGGGGAGTGGGGGATGGTGTGGGGGAGTGGGGGACTGTGTAGGGGAGTGGGGGGTGGTGTAGGGGAGTGGGGGACGGTGTAGGGGAGTGGGGGACGGTGTAGGGGAGTGGGGGACGGTGTAGGGGAGTGGGGGGTGGTGTAGGGGAGTGGGGGGGATGGTGTAGGGGAGTGGGGGGGATGGTGTAGGGGAGTGGGGGGGATGGTGTAGGGGAGTGGGGGGGATGGTGTAGGGGAGTGGGGGATGGTGTAGGGGAGTGGGGGATGGTGTAGGGGAGTGGGGGATGGTGTAGGGGAGTGGGGGGTTGTGTAGGGGAGTGGGGGACTGTGTAGGGGAGTGGGGGGTGGTGTAGGGGAGTGGGGGACGGTGTAGGGGAGTGGGGGATGGTGTGGGGGAGTGGGGGATGGTGTGGGGGAGTGGGGGACGGTGTAGGGGAGTGGGGGGTGGTGTAGGGGAGTGGGGGGGATGGTGTAGGGGAGTGGGGGGGATGGTGTAGGGGAGTGGGGGACGGTGTAGGGGAGTGGGGGACGGTGTAGGGGAGTGGGGGATGGTGTAGGGGAGTGGGGGGGACGGTGTAGGGGAGTGGGGGACGGTGTAGGGGAGTGGGGGATGGTGTAGGGGAGTGGGGGATGGTGTAGGGGAGTGGCGGGACGGTGTAGGGGAGTGGCGGGACGGTGTAGGGGAGTGGGGGATGGTGTAGGGGAGTGGGGGATGGTGTAGGGGAGTGGGGGATGGTGTAGGGGAGTGGGGGATGGTGTAGGGGAGTGGGGGACGGTGTAGGGGAGTGGGGGACGGTGTAGGGGAGTGGGGGATGGTGTAGGGGAGTGGGGGATGGTGTAGGGGAGTGGGGGATGGTGTCGGGGAGTGGGGGATGGTGTAGGGGAGTGGGGGATGGTGTAGGGGAGTGGGGGACGGTGTAGGGGAGTGGGGGGTGGTGTAGGGGAGTGGGGGATGGTGTAGGGGAGTGGGGGACGGTGTAGGGGAGTGGGGGATGGTGTAGGGGAGTGGGGGGTGGTGTAGGGGAGTGGGGGACGGTGTAGGGGAGTGGGGGATGGTGAAGGGGAGTGGGGGGTGGTGTAGGGGAGTGGGGGATGGTGTAGGGGAGTGGGGGACGGTGTAGGGGAGTGGGGGATGGTGTAGGGGAGTGGGGGATGGTGTAGGGGAGTGGGGGACGGTGTAGGGGAGTGGGGGATGGTGTAGGGGAGTGGGGGATGGTGTAGGGGAGTGGCGGGACGGTGTAGGGGAGTGGGGGACGGTGTAGGGGAGTGGGGGGTGGTGTAGGGGAGTGGGGGGTGGTGTAGGGGAGTGGGGGACGGTGTAGGGGAGTGGGGGATGGTGAAGGGGAGTGGGGGGTGGTGTAGGGGAGTGGGGGACGGTGTAGGGGAGTGGGGGATGGTGTAGGGGAGTGGGGGGATGGTGTAGGGGAGTGGGGGATGGTGTAGGGGAGTGGGGGGATGGTGTAGGGGAGTGGGGGATGGTGTAGGGGAGTGGGGGACGGTGTAGGGGAGTGGGGGGACGGTGTAGTGGAGTGGGGGACGGTGTAGGGGAGTGGGGGACGGTGTAGGGGAGTGGGGGGTGGTGTAGGGGAGTGGGGGACGGTGTAGGGGAGTGGGGGTGGTGTAGGGGAGTGGGGGACGGTGTAGGGGAGTGGGGGGACGGTGTAGGGGAGTGGGGGACGGTGTAGGGGAGTGGGGGGTGGTGTAGGGGAGTGGGGGACAGTGTAGGGGAGTGGGGGGGACGGTGTAGGGGAGTGGGGGACGGTGTAGGGGAGTGGGGGGGACGGTGTAGGGGAGTGGGGGGATGGTGTAGGGGAGTGGGGGACGGTGTAGGGGAGTGGGGGGATGGTGTAGGGGAGTGGGGGACGGTGTAGGGGAGTGGGGGGGACGGTGTAGGGGAGTGGGGGACGGTGTAGGGGAGTGGGGGACGGTGTAGGGGAGTGGGGGGGATGGTGTAGGGGAGTGGGGGGTGGTGTAGGGGAGTGGGGGGATGGTGTAGGGGAGTGGGGGGTGGTGTAGGGGAGTGGGGGGGACGGTGTAGGGGAGTGGGGGGTGGTGTAGGGGAGTGGGGGGACGGTGTAGGGGAGTGGGGGACGGTGTAGGGGAGTGGGGGATGGTGTAGGGGAGTGGGGGGGATGGTGTAGGGGAGTGGGGGACGGTGTAGGGGAGTGGGGGGATGGTGTAGGGGAGTGGGGGATGGTGTAGGGGAGTGGGGGATGGTGTAGGGGAGTGGGGGACGGTGTAGGGGAGTGGGGGGACGGTGTAGGGGAGTGGGGGGATGGTGTAGGGGAGTGGGGGGTGGTGTAGGGGAGTGGGGGGATGGTGTAGGGGAGTGGGGGGACGGTGTAGGGGAGTGGGGGGATGGTGTAGGGGAGTGGGGAGATGGTGTAGGGGAGTGGGGGATGGTGTAGGGGAGTGGGGGATGGTGTAGGGGAGTGGGGGGGATGGTGTAGGGGAGTGGGGGTGGTGTAGGGGAGTGGGGGTGGTGTAGGGGAGTGGGGGGATGGTGTAGGGGAGTGGGGGATGGTGTAGGGGAGTGGGGGATGGTGTAGGGGAGTGGGGGGGATGGTGTAGGGGAGTGGGGGTGGTGTAGGGGAGTGGGGGTGGTGTAGGGGAGTGGGGGGTGGTGTAGGGGAGTGGGGGATGGTGTAGGGGAGTGGGGGGCGGTGTAGGGGAGTGGGGGGATGGTGTAGGGGAGTGGGGGTGGTGTAGGGGAGTGGGGGTGGTGTAGGGGAGTGGGGGGGATGGTGTAGGGGAGTGGGGGACGGTGTAGGGGAGTGGGGGATGGTGTAGGGGAGTGGGGGACGGTGTAGGGGAGTGGGGGATGGTGTAGGGGAGTGGGGGATGGTGTAGGGGAGTGGGGGGACGGTGTAGGGGAGTGGGGGGTGGTGTAGGGGAGTGGGGGGTGGTGTAGGGGAGTGGGGGATGGTGTAGGGGAGTGGGGGGGATGGTGTAGGGGAGTGGGGGATGGTGTAGGGGAGTGGGGGATGGTGTAGGGGAGTGGGGGATGGTGTAGGGGAGTGGGGGGACGGTGTAGGGGAGTGGGGGGGATGGTGTAGGGGAGTGGGGGGTGGTGTAGGGGAGTGGGGGGTGGTGTAGGGGAGTGGGGGATGGTGTAGGGGAGTGGGGGGGATGGTGTAGGGGAGTGGGGGACGGTGTAGGGGAGTGGGGGATGGTGTAGGGGAGTGGGGGATGGTGTAGGGGAGTGGGGGATGGTGTAGGGGAGTGGGGGATGGTGTAGGGGAGTGGGGGGACGGTGTAGGGGAGTGGGGGACGGTGTAGGGGAGTGGGGGATGGTGTAGGGGAGTGGGGGATGGTGTAGGGGAGTGGGGGGACGGTGTAGGGGAGTGGGGGGGATGGTGTAGGGGAGTGGGGGATGGTGTAGGGGAGTGGGGGGTGGTGTAGGGGAGTGGGGGGTGGTGTAGGGGAGTGGGGGATGGTGTAGGGGAGTGGGGGGGACGGTGTAGGGGAGTGGGGGGGACGGTGTGGGGGAGTGGGGGGGACGGTGTAGGGGAGTGGGGGACGGTGTAGGGGAGTGGGGGGGACGGTGTAGGGGAGTGGGGGGATGGTGTAGGGGAGTGGGGGGATGGTGTAGGGGAGTGGGGGACGGTGTAGGGGAGTGGGGGACGGTGTAGGGGAGTGGGGGGTGGTGTAGGGGAGTGGGGGACGGTGTAGGGGAGTGGGGGACGGTGTAGGGGAGTGGGGGGGACGGTGTAGGGGAGTGGGGGGATGGTGTAGGGGAGTGGGGGACGGTGTAGGGGAGTGGGGGACGGTGTAGGGGAGTGGGGGTGATGGTGTAGGGGAGTGGGGGACGGTGTAGGGGAGTGGGGGATGGTGTAGGGGAGTGGGGGGACGGTGTAGGGGAGTGGGGGACGGTGTAGGGGAGTGGGGGACGGTGTAGGGGAGTGGGGGTGATGGTGTAGGGGAGTGGGGGACGGTGTAGGGGAGTGGGGGATGGTGTAGGGGAGTGGGGGGTTGTGTAGGGGAGTGGGGGGTGGTGTAGGGGAGTGGGGGGTGGTGTAGGGGAGTGGGGGGTGGTGTAGGGGAGTGGGGGGTGGTGTAGGGGAGTGGGGGATGGTGTAGGGGAGTGGGGGATGGTGTAGGGGAGTGGGGGGGATGGTGTAGGGGAGTGGGGGATGGTGTAGGGGAGTGGGGGATGGTGTAGGGGAGTGGGGGATGGTGTAGGGGAGTGGGGGATGGTGTAGGGGAGTGGGGGATGGTGTAGGGGAGTGGGGGGTGGTGTAGGGGGGTGGGGGGATGGTGTAGGGGAGTGGGGGGTGGCGTAGGGGAGTGGGGGACGGTGTAGGGGAGTGGGGGGACGGTGTAGGGGAGTGGGGGGTTGTGTAGGGGAGTGGGGGGTGGTGTAGGGGAGTGGGGGACGGTGTAGGGGAGTGGGGGGACGGTGTAGGGGAGTGGGGAACGGTGTAGGGGTGTGGGGGATGGTGTGGGGGAGTGGGGGGTGGTGTAGGGGAGTGGGGGGTGGTGTAGGGGAGTGGGGGATGGTGTAGGGGAGTGGGGGGATGGTGTAGGGGAGTGGGGGACGGTGTAGGGGAGCGGGGGGGACTGTGTAGGGGAGTGGGGGGTTGTGTAGGGGAGTGGGGGGTGGTGTAGGGGAGTGGGGGACGGTGTAGGGGAGTGGGGGGACGGTGTAGGGGAGTGGGGAACGGTGTAGGGGTGTGGGGGATGGTGTGGGGGAGTGGGGGGTGGTGTAGGGGAGTGGGGGACGGTGTAGGGGAGTGGGGGGGACGGTGTAGGGGAGTGGGGGGGACGGTGTAGGGGAGTGGGGAACGTTGTAGGGGTGTGGGGGATGGTGTGGGGGAGTGGGGGTGGTGTGGGGGAGTGGGGGGTGGTGTAGGGGAGTGGGGGACGGTGTAGGGGAGTGGGGGACGGTGTAGGGGAGTGGGGGTGGTGTAGGGGAGTGGGGGACGGTGTAGGGGAGTGGGGGACGGTGTAGGGGAGTGGGGGACGGTGTAGGGGAGTGGGGGATGGTGTAGGGGAGTGGGGGGTGGTGTAGGGGGGTGGGGGGATGGTGTAGGGGAGTGGGGGGTGGCGTAGGGGAGTGGGGGACGGTGTAGGGGAGTGGGGGGACGGTGTAGGGGAGTGGGGGATGGTGTAGGGGAGTGGGGGACGGTGTAGGGGAGTGGGGGACGGTGTAGGGGAGTGGGGGTGGTGTAGGGGAGTGGGGGACGGTGTAGGGGAGTGGGGGACGGTGTAGGGGAGTGGGGGACGGTGTAGGGGAGTGGGGGATGGTGTAGGGGAGTGGGGGGTGGTGTAGGGGGGTGGGGGGATGGTGTAGGGGAGTGGGGGGTGGCGTAGGGGAGTGGGGGACGGTGTAGGGGAGTGGGGGACGGTGTAGGGGAGTGGGGGTGGTGTAGGGGAGTGGGGGACGGTGTAGGGGAGTGGGGGACGGTGTAGGGGAGTGGGGGGACGGTGTAGGGGAGTGGGGGGACGGTGTAGGGGAGTGGGGGACGGTGTAGGGGAGTGGGGGGACGGTGTAGGGGAGTGGGGGACGGTGTAGGGGAGTGGGGGATGGTGTAGGGGAGTGGGGGGACGGTGTAGGGGAGTGGGGGGACGGTGTAGGGGAGTGGGGGACGGTGTAGGGGAGTGGGGGACGGTGTAGGGGAGTGGGGGGGATGGTGTAGGGGAGTGGGGGACGGTGTAGGGGAGTGGGGGGTGGTGTAGGGGAGTGGGGGACGGTGTAGGGGAGTGGGGGACGGTGTAGGGGAGTGGGGGGTGGTGTAGGGGAGTGGGGGACGGTGTAGGGGAGTGGGGGGTGGTGTAGGGGAGTGGGGGACGGTGTAGGGGAGTGGGGGACGGTGTAGGGGAGTGGGGGACGGTGTAGGGGAGTGGGGGGCGGTGTAGGGGAGTGGGGGGATGGTGTAGGGGAGTGGGGGGACGGTGTAGGGGAGTGGGGGACGGTGTAGGGGAGTGGGGGGACGGTGTAGGGGAGTGGGGGGATGGTGTAGGGGAGTGGGGGGGACGGTTTAGGGGAGTGGGGGGACGGTGTAGGTGAGTGGGGGACGGTGTGGGGAGTGGGGGGACGGTGTAGGGGAGTGGGGGACGGTGTAGGGGAGTGGGGGATGGTGTAGGGGAGTGGGGGATGGTGTAGGGGAGTGGGGGGATGGTGTAGGGGAGTGGGGGGACGGTGTAGGGGAGTGGGGGACGGTGTAGGGGAGTGGGGGATGGTGTAGGGGAGTGGGGGATGGTGTAGGGGAGTGGGGGGATGGTGTAGGGGAGTGGGGGGACGGTGTAGGGGAGTGGGGGATGGTGTAGGGGAGTGGGGGATGGTGTAGGGGAGTGGGGGGTGGTGTAGGGGAGTGGGGGACGGTGTAGGGGAGTGGGGGACGGTGTGGGGAGTGGGGGGGACGGTGTAGGGGAGTGGGGGGGACGGTGTAGGGGAGTGGGGGGTGGTGTAGGGGAGTGGGGGTTGGTGTAGGGGAGTGGGGGATGGTGTAGGGGAGTGGGGGGATGGTGTAGGGGAGTGGGGGATGGTGTAGGGGAGTGGGGGATGGTGTAGGGGAGTGGGGGGTGGTGTAGGGGAGTGGGGGATGGTGTAGGGGAGTGGGGGGGATGGTGTAGGGGAGGGGGGGACGGTGTAGGGGAGTGGGGGACGGTGTAGGGGAGTGGGGGATGGTGTAGGGGAGTGGGGGACGGTGTAGGGGAGTGGGGGACGGTGTAGGGGAGTGGGGGATGGTGTAGGGGAGTGGGGGGGACGGTGTAGGGGAGTGGGGTGTGGTGTAGGGGAGTGGGGGGGACGGTGTAGGGGAGTGGGGGGACGGTGTAGGGGAGTGGGGGACGGTGTAGGGGAGTGGGGGGGACGGTGTAGGGGAGTGGGGGATGGTGTAGGGGAGTGGGGGATGGTGTAGGGGAGTGGGGGGGACGGTGTAGGGGAGTGGGGGACGGTGTAGGGGAGTGGGGGGGACGGTGTAGGGGAGTGGGGGACGGTGTAGGGGAGTGGGGGGGATGGTGTAGGGGAGTGGGGGATGGTGTAGGGGAGTGGGGGTGACGGTGTAGGGGAGTGGGGGGGACGGTGTAGGGGAGTGGGGGGGACGGTGTAGGGGAGTGGGGGACGGTGTAGGGGAGTGGGGGGACGGTGTAGGGGAGTGGGGGATGGTGTAGGGGAGTGGGGGGTGGTGTAGGGGAGTGGGGGATGGTGTAGGGGAGTGGGGGGTGGTGTAGGGGAGTGGGGGGATGGTGTAGGGGAGTGGGGGATGGTGTAGGGGAGTGGGGGATGGTGTAGGGGAGTGGGGGATGGTGTAGGGGAGTGGGGGATGGTGTAGGGGAGTGGGGGACGGTGTAGGGGAGTGGGGGACGGTGTAGGGGAGTGGGGGACGGTGTAGGGGAGTGGGGGATGGTGTAGGGGAGTGGGGGATGGTGTAGGGGAGTGGGCGACGGTGTAGGGGAGTGGGGGACGATGTAGGGGAGTGGGGGATGGTGTAGGGGAGTGGGGGACGGTGTAGGGGAGTGGGGGGTGGTGTAGGGGAGTGGGGGATGGTGTAGGGGAGTGGGGGACGGTGTAGGGGAGTGGGGGATGGTGTAGGGGAGTGGGGGACGGTGTAGGGGAGTGGGGGATGGTGTAGGGGAGTGGGGGATGGTGTAGGGGAGTGGGGGGATGGTGTAGGGGAGTGGGGGGTGGTGTAGGGGAGTGGGGGATGGTGTAGGGGAGTGGGGGACGGTGTAGGGGAGTGGGGGATGGTGTAGGGGAGTGGGGGACGGTGTAGGGGAGTGGGGGATGGTGTAGGGGAGTGGGGGATGGTGTAGGGGAGTGGGGGACGGTGTAGGGGAGTGGGGGGGACGGTGTAGGGGAGTGGGGGGTGGTGTAGGGGAGTGGGGGATGGTGTAGGGGAGTGGGGGACGGTGTAGGGGAGTGGGGGACGGTGTAGGGGATTGGGGGGACGGTGTAGGGGAGTGGGGGACGGTGTAGGGGAGTGGGGGATGGTGTAGGGGAGTGGGGGGGACGGTGTAGGGGAGTGGGGGACGGTGTAGGGGAGTGGGGGACGGTGTAGGGGAGTGGGGGATGGTGTAGGGGAGTGGGGGGGACGGTGTAGGGGAGTGGGGGGGACGGTGTAGGGGAGTGGGGGACGGTGTAGGGGAGTGGGGGATGGTGTAGGGGAGTGGGGGATGGTGTAGGGGAGTGGGGGGTGGTGTAGGGGAGTGGGGGGACGGTGTAGGGGAGTGGGGGGGACGGTGTAGGGGAGTGGGGGATGGTGTAGGGGAGTGGGGGACGGTGTAGGGGAGTGGGGGACGGTGTAGGGGAGTGGGGCATGGTGTAGGGGAGTGGGGGTGACGGTGTAGGGGAGTGGGGGGGACGGTGTAGGGGAGTGGGGGATGGTGTAGGGGAGTGGGGGTGACGGTGTAGGGGAGTGGGGGGGACGGTGTAGGTGAGTGGGGGATGGTGTAGGGGAGTGGGGGACGGTGTAGGGGAGTGGGGGACGGTGTAGGGGAGTGGGGGGTGGTGTAGGGGAGTGGGGGGACGGTGTAGGGGAGTGGGGGACGGTGTAGGGGAGTGGGGGACGGTGTAGGGGAGTGGGGGGGCGGTGTAGGGGAGTGGGGGTGGTGTAGGGGAGTGGGGGGTGGTGTAGGGGAGTGGGGGGACGGTGTAGGGGAGTGGGGGACGGTGTAGGGGAGTGGGGGACGGTGTAGGGGAGTGGGGGATGGTGTAGGGGAGTGGGGGACGGTGTAGGGGAGTGGGGGGTGGTGTAGGGGAGTGGGGGATGGTGTAGGGGAGTGGGGGGTGGTGTAGGGGAGTGGGGGGATGGTGTAGGGGAGTGGGGGGGACGGTGTAGGGGAGTGGGGGACGGTGTAGGGGAGTGGGGGACGGTGTAGGGGAGTGGGGGGATGGTGTAGGGGAGTGGGGGATGGTGTAGGGGAGTGGGGGGGATGGTGTAGGGGAGTGGGGGGGACGGTGTAGGGGAGTGGGGGATGGTGTAGGGGAGTGGGGGGGATGGTGTAGGGGAGTGGGGGATGGTGTAGGGGAGTGGGGGACGGTGTAGGGGAGTGGGGGGACGGTGTAGGGGAGTGGGGGACGGTGTAGGGGAGTGTGGGGTGGTGTAGGGGAGTGGGGGGACGGTGTAGGGGAGTGGGGGGTGGTGTAGGGGAGTGGGGGATGGTGTAGGGGAGTGGGGGACGGTGTAGGGGAGTGGGGGGACGGTGTAGGGGAGTGGGGGACGGTGTAGGGGAGTGGGGGGGATGGTGTAGGGGAGTGGGGGGGGTGGTGTAGGGGAGTGGGGGGACGGTGTAGGGGAGTGGGGGACGGTGTAGGGGAGTGGGGGGACGGTGTAGGGGAGTGGGGGGACGGTGTAGGGGAGTGGGGGGATGCTGTAGGGGAGTGGGGGGACGGTGTAGGGGAGTGGGTGGCGGTGTAGGGGAGTGGGGGATGGTGTAGGGGAGTGGGGGGGATGGTGTAGGGGAGTGGGGGGGACGGTGTAGGGGAGTGGGGGATGGTGTAGGGGAGTGGGGGATGGTGTAGGGGAGTGGGGTGATGGTGTAGGGGAGTGGGGGACGGTGTAGGGGAGTGGGGGGATGGTGTAGGGGAGTGGGGGGATGGTGTAGGGGAGTGGGGGACGGTGTAGGGGAGTGGGGGGGACAGTGTAGGGGAGTGGGGGGATGGTGTAGGGGAGTGGGGGATGGTGTAGGGGAGTGGGGGATGGTGTAGGGGAGTGGGGGACGGTGTATGGGAGTGGGGGGATGGTGTAGGGGAGTGGGGGACGGTGTATGGGAGTGGGGGACGGTGTAGGGGAGTGGGGGACGGTGTAGGGGAGTGGGGGACGGTGTAGGGGAGTGGGGGATGGTGTAGGGGAGTGGGGGATGGTGTAGGGGAGTGGGGGACGGTGTAGGGGAGTGGGGGACAGTGTAGGGGAGTGGGGGACGGTGTAGGGGAGTGGGGGACGGTGTAGGGGAGTGGGGGACGGTGTAGGGGAGTGGGGGATGGTGTAGGGGAGTGGGGGATGGTGTAGGTGAGTGGGGGACGGTGTAGGGGAGTGGGGGATGGTGTAGGGGAGTGGGGGACGGTGTAGGGGAGTGGGGGACGGTGTAGGGGAGTGGGGGACGGTGTAGGGGAGTGGGGGATGGTGTAGGGGAGTGGGGGACGGTGTAGGGGAGTGGGGGATGGTGTAGGGGAGTGGGGGGGACGGTGTAGGGGAGTGGGGGACAGTGTAGGGGAGTGGGGGACGGTGTAGGGGAGTGGGGGACGGTGTAGGGGAGTGGGGGACGGTGTAGGGGAGTGGGGGACGGTGTAGGGGAGTGGGGGGGCGGTGTAGGGGAGTGGGGGATGGTGTAGGGGAGTGGGGGACAGTGTAGGGGAGTGGGGGACGGTGTAGGGGAGTGGGGGGATGGTGTAGGTGAGTGGGGGACGGTGTAGGGGAGTGGGGGACGGTGTATGGGAGTGGGGGACGGTGTAGGGGAGTGGGGGACGGTGTAGGGGAGTGGGGGACGGTGTAGGGGAGTGGGGGATGGTGTAGGGGAGTGGGGGATGGTGTAGGTGAGTGGGGGACGGTGTAGGGGAGTGGGGGGGACGGTGTAGGGGAGTGGGGGATGGTGTAGGGGAGTGGGGGATGGTGTAGGTGAGTGGGGGGTGGTGTAGGGGAGTGGGGGATGGTGTAGGGGAGTGGGGGATGGTGTAGGGGAGTGGGGGGGACGGTGTAGGGGAGTGGGGGACGGTGTAGGGGAGTGGGGGACGGTGTAGGGGAGTGGGGGGGATGGTGTAGGGGAGTGGGGGACGGTGTAGGGGAGTGGGGGGGACGGTGTAGGGGAGTGGGGGACGGTGTAGGGGAGTGGGGGACGGTGTAGGGGAGTGGGGGGGATGGTGTAGGGGAGTGGGGGACGGTGTAGGGGAGTGGGGGATGGTGTAGGGGAGTGGGGGATGGTGTAGGGGAGTGGGGGGACGGTGTAGGGGAGTGGGGGACGGTGTAGGGGAGTGGGGGATGGTGTAGGGGAGTGGGGGACGGTGTAGGGGAGTGGGGGATGGTGTAGGGGAGTGGGGGATGGTGTAGGGGAGTGGGGGGACGGTGTAGGGGAGTGGGGGACGGTGTAGGGGAGTGGGGGATGGTGTAGGGGAGTGGGGGACGGTGTAGGGGAGTGGGGGGTGGTGTAGGGGAGTGGGGGATGGTGTAGGGGAGTGGGGGGGATGGTGTAGGGGAGTGGGGGACGGTGTAGGGGAGTGGGGGGTGGTGTAGGGGAGTGGGGGACGGTGTAGGGGAGTGGGGGACGGTGTAGGGGAGTGGGGGGTGGTGTAGGGGAGTGGGGGATGGTGTAGGGGAGTGGGGGGGATGGTGTAGGGGAGTGGGGGACGGTGTAGGGGAGTGGGGGATGGTGTAGGGGAGTGGGGGACGGTGTAGGGGAGTGGGGGGTGGTGTAGGGGAGTGGGGGATGGTGTAGGGGAGTGGGGGGGACGGTGTAGGGGAGTGGGGGGGACGGTGTAGGGGAGTGGGGGGTGGTGTAGGGGAGTGGGGGGGACGGTGTAGGGGAGTGGGGGGGACGGTGTAGGGGAGTGGGGGGTTGTGTAGGGGAGTGGGGGGGACGGTGTAGGGGAGTGGGGGGCGGTGTAGGGAAGTGGGGGATGGTGTAGGGGAGTGGGGGACGGTGTAGGAGAGTGGGGGGGACGGTGTAGGGGAGTGGGGGGTGGTGTAGGGGAGTGGGGGATGGTGTAGGGGAGTGGGGGGTGGTGTAGGGGAGTGGGGGGTGGTGTAGGGGAGTGGGGGATGGTGTAGGGGAGTGGGGGGGACGGTGTAGGGGAGTGGGGGGTGGTGTAGGGGAGTGGGGGATGGTGTAGGGGAGTGGGGGGGACGGTGAAGGGGAGTGGGGGGTGGTGTAGGGGAGTGGGGGGTTGTGTAGGGGAGTGGGCGGGACGGTGTAGGGGAGTGGGGGGCGGTGTAGGGGAGTGGGGGACGGTGTAGGGGAGTGGGGGACGGTGTAGGGGAGTGGGGGATGGTGTAGGGGAGTGGGGGGGTTGTGTAGGGGAGTGGGGGGGACGGTGTAGGGGAGTGGGGGGCGGTGTAGGGGAGTGGGGGACGGTGTAGGGGAGTGGGGGACGGTGTAGGGGAGTGGGGGGGACGGTGTAGGGGAGTGGGGGGTGGTGTAGGGGAGTGGGGGACGGTGTAGGGGAGTGGGGGATGGTGTAGGGGAGTGGGGGACGGTGTAGGGGAGTGGGGGACGGTGTAGGGGAGTGGGGGACGGTGTAGGGGAGTGGGGGGGACGGTGTAGGGGAGTGGGGGGTGGTGTAGGGGAGTGGGGGATGGTGTAGGGGAGTGGGGGACGGTGTAGGGGAGTGGGGGACGGTGTAGGGGAGTGGGGGGGACGGTGTAGGGGAGTGGGGGGTGGTGTAGGGGAGTGGGGGGGACGGTGTAGGGGAGTGGGGGACGGTGTAGGGGAGTGGGGGGACGGTGTAGGGGAGTGGGGGACGGTGTAGGGGAGTGGGGGGGACGGTGTAGGGGAGTGGGGGGTGGTGTAGGGGAGTGGGGAATGGTGTAGGGGAGTGGGGGATGGTGTAGGGGAGTGGGGGGGACGGTGTAGGGGAGTGGGGGGTGGTGTAGGGGAGTGGGGGATGGTGTAGGGGAGTGGGGGATGGTGTAGGGGAGTGGGGGACGGTGTAGGGGAGTGGGGGATGGTGTAGGGGAGTGGGGGATGGTGTAGGGGAGTGGGGGACGGTGTAGGGGAGTGGGGGGGACGGTGTAGGGGAGTGGGGGGGACGGTGTAGGGGAGTGGGGGAACGGTGTAGGGGAGTGGGGGGTGGTGTAGGGGAGTGGGGGACGGTGTAGGGGAGTGGGGGACGGTGTAGGGGAGTGGGGGGACGGTGTAGGGGAGTGGGAGGATGGTGTAGGGGAGTGGGGGACGGTGTAGGGGAGTGGGGGATGGTGTAGGGGAGTGGGGGACGGTGTAGGGGAGTGGGGGGATGGTGTAGGGGAGTGGGGGATGGTGTAGGGGAGTGGGGGGATGGTGTAGGGGAGTGAGGGGACCGTGTAGGGGAGTGGGGGATGGTGTAGGGGAGTGGGGGGTGGTGTAGGGGAGTGGGGGGATGGTGTAGGGGAGTGAGGGGACCGTGTAGGGGAGTGGGGGATGGTGTAGGGGAGTGGGGGGTGGTGTAGGGGAGTGGGGGATGGTGTAGGGGAGTGGGGGATGGTGTAGGGGAGTGGGGGATGGTGTAGGGGAGTGGGGGACGGTGTAGGGGAGTGGGGGGTGGTGTGGGTGAGTGGGGGGGACGGTGTAGGGGAGTGGGGGGGATGGTGTAGGGGAGTGGGGGGACGGTGTAGGGGAGTGGGGGACGGTGTAGGGGAGTGGGGGGATGGTGTAGGGGAGTGGGGGGACGGTGTAGGGGAGTGGGGGACGGTGTAGGGGAGTGGGGGATGGTGTAGGGGAGTGGGGGGGATGGTGTAGGGGAGTGGGTGGTGGTGTAGGGGAGTGGGGGGTGGTGTAGGGGAGTGGGGGGTGGTGTAGGGGAGTGGGGGGTGGTGTAGGGGAGTGGGGGATGGTGTAGGGGAGTGGGGGGATGGTGTAGGGGAGTGGGGGACGGTGGAGGGGAGTGGGGGGTGGTGTAGGGGAGTGGGGGATGGTGTAGGGGAGTGGGGGGTTGTGTAGGGGAGTGGGGGATGGTGTAGGGGAGTGGGGGGGATGGTGTAGGGGAGTGGGGGATGGTGTAGGGGAGTGGGGGGGATGGTGTAGGGGAGTGGGGGATGGTGTAGGGGAGTGGGGGGGACGGTGTAGGGGAGTGGGGGGTGGTGTAGGGGAGTGGGGGATGGTGTAGGGGAGTGGGGGATGGTGTAGGGGAGTGGGGGGGACGGTGTAGGGGAGTGGGGGGTGGTGTAGGGGAGTGGGGGATGGTGTAGGGGAGTGGGGGATGGTGTAGGGGAGTGGGGGGTGGTGTAGGGGAGTGGGGGACGGTGTAGGGGAGTGGGGGATGGTGTAGGGGAGTGGGGGATGGTGTAGGGGAGTGGGGGACGGTGTAGGGGAGTGGCGGGACGGTGTAGGGGAGTGGGGGGACGGTGTAGGGGAGTGGGGGATGGTGTAGGGGAGTGGGGGATGGTGTAGGGGAGTGGGGGGGATGGTGTAGGGGAGTGGGGGATGGTGTAGGGGAGTGGGGGGGACGGTGTAGGGGAGTGGGGGGTGGTGTAGGGGAGTGGGGGATGGTGTAGGGGAGTGGGGGATGGTGTAGGGGAGTGGGGGGGACGGTGTAGGGGAGTGGGGGGTGGTGTAGGGGAGTGGGGGATGGTGTAGGGGAGTGGGGGATGGTGTAGGGGAGTGGGGGGTGGTGTAGGGGAGTGGGGGACGGTGTAGGGGAGTGGGGGATGGTGTAGGGGAGTGGGGGATGGTGTAGGGGAGTGGGGGACGGTGTAGGGGAGTGGCGGGACGGTGTAGGGGAGTGGGGGGACGGTGTAGGGGAGTGGGGGGACGGTGTAGGGGAGTGGGGGATGGTGTAGGGGAGTGGGGGATGGTGTAGGGGAGTGGGGGGTGGTGTAGGGGAGTGGGGGGTGGTGTAGGGGAGTGGGGGGCGGTGTAGGGGAGTGGGGGATGGTGTAGGGGAGTGGGGGATGGTGTAGGGGAGTGGGGGGATGGTGTGGGGGAGTGGGGGATGGTGTAGGGGAGTGGGGGGATGGTGTAGGGGAGTGGGGGGATGGTGTAGGGGAGTGGGGGATGGTGTAGGGGAGTGGGGGATGGTGTAGGGGAGTGGGGGATGGTGTAGGGGAGTGGGGGATGGTGTAGGGGAGTGGGGGATGGTGTAGGGGAGTGGGGGGGATGGTGTAGGGGAGTGGGGGACGGTGTAGGGGAGTGGGGGATGGTGTAGGGGAGTGGGGGGGATGGTGTAGGGGAGTGGGGGATGGTGTAGGGGAGTGGGGGATGGTGTAGGGGAGTGGGGGATGGTGTAGGGGAGTGGGGGATGGTGTAGGGGAGTGGGGGATGGTGTAGGGGAGTGGGGGATGGTGTGGGGGAGTGGGGGATGGTGTAGGGGATTGGGGGGATGGTGTAGGGGAGTGGGGGATGGTGTAGGGGAGTGGGGGACGGTGTAGGGGAGTGGGGGATGGTGTAGGGGAGTGGGGGATGGTGTAGGGGAGTGGGGGGGTGGTGTAGGGGAGTGGGGGACGGTGTAGGGGAGTGGGGGATGGTGTAGGGGATTGGGGGGATGGTGTAGGGGAGTGGGGGACGGTGTAGGGGAGTGGGGGATGGTGTAGGGGATTGGGGGGATGGTGTAGGGGAGTGGGGGGTGGTGTAGGGGAGTGGGGGACGGTGTAGGGGAGTGGGGGACGGTGTAGGGGAGTGGGGGGGATGGTGTAGGGGAGTGGGGGACGGTGTAGGGGAGTGGGGGGGATGGTGTAGGGGAGTGGGGGTTGTGTGGGGGAGTGGGGGGTGGTGTAGGGGAGTGGGGGGGATGGTGTAGGGGAGTGGGGGGGACGGTGTAGGGGAGTGGGGGGTGGTGTAGGGGAGTGGGGGGTGGTGTAGGGGAGTGGGGGGTGGTGTAGGGGAGTGGGGGATGGTGTAGGGGAGTGGGGGGGACGGTTTAGGGGAGTGGGGGGTGGTGTAGGGGAGTGGGGGATGGTGTAGGGGAGTGGGGGGGATGGTGTAGGGGAGTGGGGGACGGTGTAGGGGAGTGGGGGGACGGTGTAGGGGAGTGGGGGGTGGTGTAGGGGAGTGGGGGGTGGTGTAGGGGAGTGGGGGGACGGTGTAGGGGAGTGGGGGGTGGTGTAGGGGAGTGGGGGATGGTGTAGGGGAGTGGGGGGATGGTGTAGGGGAGGGGGGACGGTGTAGGGGAGTGGGGGATGGTGTAGGGGAGTGGGGGGACGGTTTAGGCGAGTGGGGGGTTGTGTGGGGGAGTGGGGGATGGTGTAGGGGAGTGGGGGGGACTGTGTAGGCGAGTGGGGGGTTGTGTGGGGGAGTGGGGGATGGTGTGGGGGTTTGGGGGACGGTGTAGGGGAGTGGGGGGACTGTGTAGGCGAGTGGGGGGTTGTGTGGGGGAGTGGGGGATGGTGTGGGGGAGTGGGGGGGATGGTGTAGGGGAGTGTGTGACGGTGTAGGGGAGTGGGGGGTGGTGTGGGGGAGTGGGTGGGACTGTGGGGGAGTGGGGGTTGTGTGGGGGAGTGGGGGATGGTGTGGGGGAGTGGGGGGGATGGTGTAGGGGAGTGTGTGACGGTGTAGGGGAGTGGGGGGTGGTGTGGGGGAGTGGGGGGTGGTGTGGGGGAGTGGGGGACGGTGTAGGGGAGTGGGGGACGGTGTAGGGGAGTGTGTGACGGTGTAGGGGAGTGGGGGGTTGTGTGGGGGAGTGGGGGGTGGTGTGGGGGAGTGGGGGACGGTGTAGGGGAGTGGGGGGTTGTGTGGGGGAGTGGGGGTGGTGTGGGGGAGTGGGGGGGATGGTGTGGGGGTTTGGGGGACGGTGTAGGGGAGTGTGTGACGGTGTAGGGGAGTGGGGGGTGGTGTGGGGGAGTGGGGGGTGGTGTGGGGGAGTGGGGGACGGTGTAGGGGAGTGTGTGACGGTGTAGGGGAGTGGGGGGTGGTGTGGGGGAGTGGGGGGTGGTGTGGGGGAGTGGGGGACGGTGTAGGGGAGTGTGTGACGGTGTAGGGGAGTGGGGGATGGTGTAGGCGAGTGGGGGGTTGTGTGGGGGAGTGGGGGGTGGTGTGGGGGAGTGGGGGGTGGTGTGGGGGAGTGGGGGGGACTGTGTCGCGTTGTGACCATTCCCTGATCGCTGGGTAGAGTGTGGACAGGGACAGCTGGTCTGCACAGACTGTGGTGAGTATTTGTCGCTGTCACTTTGTACGGGAGATGTGGACTTGCTGTCCTCCTGGGAGCGCCGATCCCTGCGCCCTCCGATAAATTAATTCAAGACAACTCGACACTGATAGACAGAGGCACGCTGGATGTCAAACTCTCCATTACACTGCCTGGTCGCTGTGCTCCCCCCCCCCCCCCCCCACACACACACACACACACACACACCACTCCCAGCAGCACTCTCCTCAAAACTGCCTTCCAATCACCTGGAGGGGGGGGTGACACACACAGAGATAGGGAGGGGGTGTAGGGGACTGGAGGGGGTGACACACACAGAGATAGGGAGGGGGTGTAGGGGGCTGGAGGGGGTGACACACACAGAGATAGGGAGGGGGTGTAGGGGGCTGGAGGGGGTGACACACACAGAGATAGGGAGGGGGTGTAGGGGGCTGGAGGGGGTGACACACACAGAGATAGGGAGGGGGTGTAGGGGGCTGGAGGGGGGTGACACACACAGAGATAGGGAGGGGGTGTAGGGGGCTGGAGGGGGGTGACACACACAGAGATAGGGAGGGGGTGTAGGGGGCTGGAGGGGGGTGACACACACAGAGATAGGGAGGGGGTGTAGGGGGCTGGAGGGGGTGACACACACAGAGATAGGGAGGGGGTGTAGGGGGCTGGAGGGGGGTGACACACACAGAGATAGGGAGGGGGTGTAGGGGGCTGGAGGGGGGTGACACACACAGAGATAGGGAGGGGGTGTAGGGGGCTGGAGGGGGGTGACACACACAGAGATAGGGAGGGGGTGTAGGGGGCTGGAGGGGGGTGACACACAGAGATAGGGAGGGGGTGTAGGGGGCTGGAGGGGGTGACACACAGAGATAGGGAGGGGGTGTAGGGGGCTGGAGGGGGGTGACACAGAGATAGGGAGGGGGTGTAGGGGGCTGGAGGGGGTGACACACAGAGATAGGGAGGGGGTGTAGGGGGCTGGAGGGGGTGACACACACAGAGATAGGGAGGGGGTGTAGGGGGCAGGAGGGGGGGTGACACACACAGAGATAGGGAGGGGGACCTAACCGCCCCCCTCTAGTTCTGGACTTCCCCCATCCCAGGGGAGGGAAAAGACCTTGTCTATTTACCCCACCCTCGTGATGTTATAAACCTCTATAAGGTCACCCCTCAGCCTCCGACGCTCCAGGGAAAACAGCCCCAGCCAGTCCAGCCTCTCCCTGTAGCTCAGACCCTCCAACATCCTTGTCAATCTTTTCCGAACCCCTTCCACAACATCCTTCCTGTAACGGGGAGACCGGGATTGAACACAATATTCCAACAGGGGCCCCTAACCAACGTCCTGTACAGCCGCAACATGACCTCCCAACTCCTGTACTCAATACTCTGACCAATAAAGGAAAGCAAACCCAACGCCTCCTTCACTATCCTATCTACCTGCGACTCCACTTTCAAGGAGATATGACCCTGCACTCCAAGGTCTCTGTGTTCAGCAACACCCCCCAGGACCTTACCATTAAGTGTATAAGTCCTGCTAAGATTTGCTTTCCCAAAATGCAGCCCCTCGCATTGATCTGAATTAAACTCCCTCTGCTATCCCTCAGCCCTTCGGCCCATCTGATCACGTTCCTGCTGTACTCTGAGGTGACCTCCCTCTCTGCCCGCTCCCCAACCAGGTCTTCAGCGACCCCTGAGAACCCAGTCCCCACCCCCCTCACCACGTTCACGTCCACACTGTTCACGTCCAGAGAATCGGAGAGGGAATCGGGCAGGGTCTACATGGTTTCGATTAAAGGAATGAAAATCCCGGTCGACTCACTTTTCGGGGGTTTGGGGAGGGGGAGGGGCATCTCTGAGAAGAAACGGGAAAGGAGACCGCTTCCAGATAACTGGCACAGCGTCGCACCGTACGGCACAGGGAGAGGCCATTCGGCCCTCAATGTTGGGCTGGGAGTGAAGACAAACTAAGCCGTTCCCCTCCACCTCACACTCGGTCCCTGTCCCTCCATCCCTCCGGACCCTGACCCCTCCCCACCCCGGGGACCCTCCTCCACCTCCCCCCACGCCCCACGCCCCCCCCCCCCCCACCAATCTCCGAATCCGAGATATTCGCTCGGGCGCCACACTGGAGGTCACTACGGGAAGCGTGAGCTCGGGGAACTCCGCATCAGGACAGAGGGAAGACGGGACGGTGAACAGAAAACAGAGGGGAAGGCCGAGAGGGACAGCGCTGCAGTGGGACTGTTTCCCACGGCCAATCCCACTGTAACCTGCACATCCCTGGGCACTACGGGGACAATTTAGCACGGCCAATCCCACCCTAACCCGCACATCCCTGGGCACTACGGGGACAATTTAGCACGGCCAATCCCACCCTAACCTGCACATCCCTGGGCACTACGGGACAATTTAGCACGGCCAATCCCACCCTAACCTGCACATCCCTGGGCACTACAGGACAATTTAGCACGGCCAATCCCACCCTAACCCGCACATCCCTGGGCACTACAGGACAATTTAGCACGGCCAATCCCACCCTAACCCGCACATCCCTGGGCACTACGGGGACAATTCAGCACGGCCAATCCCACCCTAACCCGCACATCCCTGGGCACTACGGGACAATTTAGCACGGCCAATCCCACCCTAACCTGCACATCCCTGGGCACTACAGGACAATTTAGCACGGCCAATCCCACCCTAACCCGCACATCCCTGGGCACTACAGGACAATTTAGCACGGCCAATCCCACCCTAACCCGCACATCCCTGGGCACTACGGGGACAATTTAGCACGGCCAATCCCACCCTAACCTGCACATCCCTGGGCACTACGGGGACAATTTAGCACGGCCAATTCACCCTAACCTGCACATCCCTGGGCACTACGGGACAATTTAGCACGGCCAATCCCACCCTAACCTGCACATCCCTGGGCACTACGGGACAATTTAGCACGGCCAATCCCACCCTAACCTGCACATCCCTGGGCACTACGGGACTGTTTAGCACGGCCAATCCCACCCTAACCTGCACATCCCTGGGCACTATGGGACAATTTAGCACGGCCAATCCCACCCTAACCTGCACATCCCTGGGCACTACGGGGACAATTTAGCACGGCCAATCCCACCCTAACCTGCACATCCCTGGGCACTACGGTGACAATTTAGCACGGCCAATCCCACCCTAACCTGCACATCCCTGGGCACTACGGGGACAATTTAGCACGGCCAATCCCACCCTAACCTGCACATCCCTGGGCACTATGGGACAATTCAGCACGGCCAATCCCCACCCTAACCTGCACATCCCTGGGCACTACGGGGACAATTTAGCACGGCCAATCCCACCCTAACCCGCACATCCCTGGGCACTACGGGGACAATTTAGCACGGCCAATCCCACCCTAACCTGCCCATCCCTGGGCACTACAGGACAATTTAGCACGGCCGATCCCACCCTAACCCGCACATCCCTGGGCACTACGGGACAATTTAGCACGGTCAATCCCACCCTAACCCTCACATCCCTGGGCACTACGGGACAATTTAGCACGGCCAATCCCACCCTAACCCGCACATCCCTGGGCACGACAGGACAATTTAGCACGGCCAATCCCACCCTAACCCGCACATCCCTGGGCACTATGGGACAATTTAGCACGGCCAATCCCACCCTAACCTGCACATCCCTGGGCACTACGGGGACAATTTAGCACGGCCAGTCCCACCCTAACCTGCACATCCCTGGGCACTACGGGGACAATTTAGCACGGCCAATCCCACCCTAACCTGTACATCCCTGGGGCACTACGGGGACAATTTAGCACGGCCAATCCCACCCTAACCTGCACATCCATGGGCACTACGGGACAATTTAGCACAGCCAATCCCACCCTAACCTGCACATCCCTGGGCACTATGGGACAATTTAGCACGGCCAATCCCACCCTAACCTGCACATCCCTGGGCATTACGGGGACAATTTAGCACGGCCAATCCCACCCTAACCTGCACATCCCTGGGCACTATGGGACAATTCAGCACGGCCAATCCCCACCCTAACCTGCACATCCCTGGGCACTACGGGGACAATTTAGCACGGCCAATCCCACCCTAACCTGCACATCCCTGGGCACTATGGGACAATTCAGCACGGCCAATCCCACCCTAACCTGCACATCCCTTGGCACTACGGGGACAATTTAGCACGGCCAATCCCACCCTAACCTGCACATCCCTGGGCACTACGGGGACAATTTAGCACGGCCAATCCCACCCTAACCTGCCCATCCCTGGGCACTACAGGACAATTTAGCACGGCCGATCCCACCCTAACCCGCACATCCCTGGGCACTACAGGACAATTTAGCACGGCCAATCCCACCCTAACCTGCACATCCCTGGGCACTACAGGACAATTTAGCACGGCCAATCCCACCCTAACCTGCACATCCATGGGCACTACGGGACAATTTAGCACGGCCAATCCCACCCTAACCTGCACATCCCTGGGCACTATGGGACAATTCAGCACGGCCAATCCCCACCCTAACCTGCACATCCCTGGGCACTACGGGGACAATTAAGCACGGCCAATCCCACCCTAACCTGCACATCCCTGGGCACTACGGGGACAATTTAGCACGGCCAATCCCACCCTAACCTGCACATCCCTGGGCACTATGGGACAATTCAGCACGGCCAATCCCACCCTAACCTGCACATCCCTGGGCACTACAGGACAATTTAGCACGGCCGATCCCACCCTAACCCGCACATCCCTGGGCACTACGGGGACAATTTAGCACGGCCAATCCCACCCTAACCTGCCCATCCCTGGGCACTACAGGACAATTTAGCACGGCCGATCCCACCCTAACCCGCACATCCCTGGGCACTACGGGGACAATTTAGCACGGCCAATCCCACCCTAACCTGCACATCCCTGGGCACTACGGGGACAATTTAGCACGGCCAATCCCACCCTAACCTGCACATCCCTGGGCACTACAGGACAATTTAGCACGGCCAATCCCACCCTAACCCGCACATCCCTGGGCACTACAGGACAATTTAGCACGGCCAATCCCACCCTAACCCGCACATCCCTGGGCACTACGGGACAATTTAGCACGGCCAATCCCACCCTAACCTGCACATCCCTGGGCACTATGGGACAATTTAGCACGGCCAATCCCACCCTCACCTGCACATCCCTGGGCACTACGGGACAATTTAGCACGGCCAATCCCACCCTAACCTGCACATCCATGGGCACTACGGGACAATTTAGCACGGCCAATCCCACCCTAACCTGCACATCCCTGGGCACTACGGGGACAATTTAGCACGGCCAATCCCACCCTAACCTGCACATCCCTGGGCACTATGGGACAATTCAGCACGGCCAATCCCCACCCTAACCTGCACATCCCTGGGCACTACGGGGACAATTTAGCACGGCCAATCCCACCCTAACCCGCACATCCCTGGGCACTACGGGGACAATTTAGCACGGCCAATCCCACCCTAACCTGCCCATCCCTGGGCACTACAGGACAATTTAGCACGGCCGATCCCACCCTAACCCGCACATCCCTGGGCACTACAGGACAATTTAGCACGGCCAATCCCACCCTAACCCGCACATCCCTGGGCACTACGGGACAATTTAGCACGGCCAATCCCACCCTAACCCGCACATCCCTGGGCACTACAGGACAATTTAGCACGGCCAATCCCACCCTAACCCGCACATCCCTGGGCACTACGGGACAATTTAGCACGGCCAATCCACCCTAACCTGTACATCCCTGGGGCACTACGGGGACAATTTAGCACGGCCAATCCACCCTAACCTGCACATCCATGGGCACTACGGGACAATTTAGCACAGCCAATCCCACCCTAACCTGCACATCCCTGGGCACTATGGGACAATTCAGCACGGCCAATCCCCACCCTAACCTGCACATCCCTGGGCACTACGGGACAATTTAGCACGGCCAATCCCACCCTAACCTGCACATCCCTGGGCACTATTGGACAATTCAGCACGGCCAATCCCACCCTAACCTGCACATCCCTGGGCACTACGGGGACAATTTAGCACGGCCAATCCCACCCTAACCTGCCATCCCTGGGCACTACAGGACAATTTAGCACGGCCGATCCCACCCTAACCCGCACATCCCTGGGCACTACGGGACAATTTAGCACGGCCAATCCCACCCTAACCTGCACATCCATGGGCACTACGGGACAATTTAGCACGGCCAATCCCACCCTAACCTGCACATCCCTGGGCATTACGGGACAATTTAGCACGGCCAATCCCACCCTAACCTGCACATCCCTGGGCACTATGGGACAATTCAGCACGGCCAATCTCCACCCTAACCTGCACATCCCTGGGCACTACGGGGACAATTTAGCACGGCCAATCCCACCTAACCTGCACATCCCTGGGCACTATGGGACAATTTAGCACGGCCAATCCCACCCTAACCTGCACATCCCTGGGCACTACGGGGACAATTTAGCACGGCCAATCCCACCCTAACCTGCCCATCCTGGGCACTACAGGACAATTTAGCACGGCCGATCCCACCCTAACCCGCACATCCCTGGGCACTACGGGACAATTTAGCACGGCCAATCCCACCCTAACCCTCACATCCCTGGGCACTACGGGACAATTTAGCACGGCCAATCCCACCCTAACCCGCACATCCCTGGCACTACGGGACAATTTAGCACGGCCAATCCCACCCTAACCTGCACATCCCTGGGCACTATGGGACAATTTAGCACGGCCAATCCCACCCTAACCTGCACATCCCTGGGCACTACGGGACAATTTAGCACGGCCAATCCCACCCTAACCTGCACATCCCTGGGCACTATGGGACAATTTAGCACGGCCAATCCCACCCTAACCTGCACATCCCTGGGCACTACGGGACAATTTCGCACGGCCAATCCCACCCTAACCTGCACATCCCTGGGCACTACGGGACAATTTAGCACGCCAATCCCACCCTAACCTGCACATCCCTGGGCACTACGGGGACAATTTAGCACGGCCAATCCCACCCTAACCTGCACATCCCTGGGCACTAAAGGGACAATTAGCACAGCCAATCCCACCCTAACCTGCACATCCCTGGGCACTACGGGACAATTTAGCACGGCCAATCCCACCCTAACCTGTACATCCCTGGGCACTATGGGACAATTTAGCACGGCCAATCCCACCCTAACCTGCACATCCCTGGGCACTACAGGACAATTTAGCACGGCCAATCCCACCCTAACCCGCACATCCCTGGGCACTACGGGACAATTTAGCACGGCCAATCCCACCCTAACCTGCACATCCCTGGGCACTACGGGGACAATTTATCACGGCCAATCCCACCCTAACCTGCACATCCCTGGGCACTACGGGACAATTTAGCACGGCCAATCCCACCCTAACCCGCACATCCCTGGGCACTACGGGACAATTTAGCACGGCCAATCCCACCCTAACCCGCACATCCCTGGGCGGATATGGGAGGGAAAGGGGTATACCGGAGGGAGAGGGAGATGTGGGGGAGCGAGGGGCATGTTATGATTGGGATTGTCTCTTACTCTGAATCCCTTGTCTCAGTTTCACCCACTTCCTGCTTCACTCTCTCTCTGTCTCTCTCTCTCTGTCTCTCTCTCTCTGTCTCTCTCTCTGTCTCTCTCTCTCTATGTCTCTCTCTGTCTCTCTCTCTCCCCATCTCTCTCCCTCACTCTCTCTCTTTCTGTCTTTTCCCGTCTCTGTCTCTCGCTCTCCTCCTTTACCCTCTCCCCCCTTGCTCTCTTCCATTCCCTCCCTCCATCTCACTCCCGTTCCCCCTCACTCTCTCTCCCTGCCTCTTTCTCTCTCCCCTCTCTGTGTCTCATTCACTCGCTCTCACTATTGAGAGTTTAACCGTGGGGCGATGGCGCTCTCTGCTGGTGGGGCTGGGTTTTACTGGCTCAGAAACAGAGAGAGAGAGAGGGAGAGATGGAGAGAGAGACAGAGAGAGAGACAGAGAGAGAGAGACAGAGAGAGAGGGGGGACAGGCAGAAAGGGAGAGAGAGAGAGGGGAGGGAGAGAGATATAAAGTGAAGGAAAGATGGAGTGAGAGAGAAAGAGAGAGGGAGTTAGAGAGAAAAATAGAGTGAGAGATAAAGAGACAGGAAGATAGAGAGATGGACAGAGAGTGAGAGAGTGCAGTGAGAGGGGGAGAGAGAGGGAAGGAATAAAGAGAGAGAAGGGAAAATACAAAATGAAGGAGTGAGAGTGATGGGCAGAGAGAGAGAGAGAGGGTGATAGCGAGAGATAGAGAGAGAGAGGTGATGTAACAGAAAGATTTGGGGAGGGAGATAGAGTCAGAGAGAGAGGGATAGAGATAGAAGCAGAAACAGGGGGAGAGAGATGGGGGGAGAGAGAAAGAGAGAGACTGAGGGAGAGAGAGAAAGACCGGGAGGAGAGAGAGAGAGAGGTGTGGGGGTGTATAGGTGGGGTGTAGGGGTGGTGTATGGGTGTGTGTAGGGGTGTGTGTATGGGTGTGTGTAGGGGTGTGTGTAGGGGTGTGTGTAGGGGATGTATAGGGGTGTGTATAGGGGTGTGTGTAGGGTGTGTGTAGGAGTGTGAGTAGGGGTGTGAGTAGGGGTGTGTGTAGGGGTGTGTGTAGGGGTATGTGTGGGGGGTGTGTGTCGGGGGTGTGTGGGGGTGTGTGTTGGGGTGTGTGTGTAGGGGGGTGTTGGGGGAGTGTGTGGGGGGGTGTGTAGGGGGTGTGTATAAGGGGGTGTGTAGGGGGATGTGTAGGGGTGTGTGGGGGGAGTGTATGGGGTGTGTGTAGAGGGTTTGTAGAGGGGTGTGTATAGGGTGGTGTGTAAAGGGGGTGTGTAGCGGGTTGTGGAGGGGGATGTGTAGGGGGTGTGTAGGGGGTGTGTATAAGGGGGGTGTGTGGGGGGGTGTGTAGGGCGGTGTGTGGGGTAGTGTAGGGGGTGTGTGGGTGTGTGTGTGTAGCGGGGTGTAGGGTGGTGTGTGGGGGTGTGTGTAGTGGGTGTGTGTAGGGGGTGTGTAGGGTGGTGTTTAGGGGGGTGTAGGGGTGTGTGTAGGGGGAGTGTGTAGGGGTGTGTGTAGGGGTGTGTGTAGGGGGAATGTGTAGGGGTGTGTGTAGGGGGAGTGTAGGAGGGGTGTAGGGGGTGTGTGTAGGGGGTGTGTAGGGGTGTGTGTAGGGGGATGCGTAGGAGTGTGTGCAGGGAGGGTGTGTTGGGGGTGTGTGTAGGGGGAGTGTGTAGGGGTGTGTGTAGGGGGAATGTGTGTATGGGGTGTGTAGGGATGTGTGTAGGGGGATGCGTAGGAGTGTGTGCAGGGAGGGTCGTGTTGGGGGTGTGTGTAGGGGAGTGTGTGTAGGGGGTGTGTAGAGGGTGTGTGTAAGGGGTTGTTTACTGGGGTGTTTATGGGTGTGTGTATGGAGTGTGTAGGGGGGTAGGCGGGTGTGTAGGGAGGGTGTGTAGGGGGTGTGTGTGTAGGGGAGTGCGTGTATGGGGGTGTGTAGCGGGTGTGTAGGTGTGTGTGTAAGGGGGCGGGTAGGGGATGTGTGTGGGGGTGTGTAGGGCGGTGTGTAGATGGTGTAGGGTGTGTGTGTGTGTGTAGGGTGTGTGTGTAGGATGTGTAGGAAGTGTGTAGGGGGTGTGTGTATGGGGTTGTGTAGGGTGGTGTGTAGGGGTGTGTAGTGGGTGTGTAGGGTGGTGTGTAGGGGTGTGTAGGGGGTGTGTAGGGGGTGTGTGTAGGGGTATGTGTGTAGGGGGTGTGTAGAGGTTGTGTAGGTGAGT